>NW_026555630.1:0-56293 GCF_029017545.1 Prosopis cineraria | reverse complement strand
TTTTCATTTATTTGATGGGTAGATTAAAAAGCATGTATGTATAAGTGTACTCTTCGTTACTTAAATAAGTGATTGGGAATTCAATATCAACCTTGTGTATGTTACAATTTAATTATAAGAGATCTATCATTTGCCTTTCATATCTTGAGAGGGGTAATTTTTATTGTCGGCGAAATCTACTCCTTATGCTATATATATATATATATATAAGCATATATATGTAAGTACCGGGTACTTGAATCAACTGGCTAATGATTGATTCAGCTTAACTGGACTTCTTGAACTTAAACTCTAAGTATACAGTAGTAATTAAATTCTTGGGAGAGGTATACATACACCATTCAAATAGGTGCTGACAGTTGGCTGATCCGATGTTGGCATAAATATTGAAAACTGAAAGTGTAAATGTATTAAAAAAAAAAATTCCAAAACTTGGAGGGACATAATCCCAACCAGTCCCCTGGCTCCTCTGTCATTGTCTTCAGGTCAAATGGTCTTGCTCATTCTCGTACAATATATATATATTGGTGTGTGTCTATTTTACGCCATCTTGAAAACTAGTTTTTTTGATAAGGATCAATTTAAATCCTCTAAAATTAAAACATATGAATTTCTTTGATATTTTATTTTTTTAAATATTTTTATTATTTTATTAGTATTTTATAAAACATAAAATCTTATTTATTTTAGAAAAAATATAATAAAATCTTCCTAAATTATATAAATGATAACGTAGTACCTCAAAATATCATAATCCATTGAAATTTTTAGAGATTTTGTGTTAATAAATATTAAAATAAAAAGATCATTATACCCTTATTTAAAAAAAAAAAAAGAACCACAAATGCAACTTTTGTTTAAGAAATAATAGTTTTTATTTTGTGAATAAGAAATTAAATAAAAAATCACAATTTATCAATTGTAATTTCAATCTCAAAATGATCAATAACAACTTTGCTTAAAAAAATAATAACTCTTATTCTGTGAGTGTAAAAGTTAAATAAGAAATCACAATTTATTAAGTATAATTTTTGTTATTGAGGAATAAGTTTTTCAAATAATAAACTTCAATCACAACTTTGTTTAAAAATAATAAATTTATTCAAAGAATTGAAAATATTGAACAAGAAATCACAACTTGTCAATAAATGTAAAATGATCTTTTCAATTTAAAATTATTAATATAGAAGTCTTTAAAAATTTCAGTAAAATTATGATATTTAACAGAGACTAAATTATTATTTATATAATTTGAGAGGATTTTATTATTTTTTTTTTTAAATAGCAAATTTACAAATTCTCGATTTAAGAGGATTCATTCCGACTAAGAATAAAGTGAGAGTGTGGGTAGAATATGAGGAGTCGAACCTCCTAATGTATTAAAAAATGTGATGCCTGGTGCATACAGATTAAGAAAACAGAACCAAAAATTAGTAGGGAAACCTAACCCTGCACATAGGAGCTCATTAACTTTTGAGATCAGACTTAGGGGCATGTTTGGATGAGAATTAGGTAAAACAGAGTTTAAATAAAATTGAGTTATAAGCATGATTTCAGGTATAATTGATTTAATCAAACACAAAAACATGTGGGAGCTGCTTATGAGAACACTACATTTTGGACTTTCATAATTCATTTTTTGTGTTCATAATTGATTTAATTTAATCAAAATATGAGTACTGCTTGTATAACTCTTTAGAAAATTAACTTTTTAAAGATATTCATCATCCAAACACCCACCATAACTGAAATGCAATACACTCGCATTAAATTTAGATCCCTTCTTATGGCTCTGTCACCTAAGAAAATATAATTATATATATATGAGACAGAGACATCCATGTAATTAAAAGAGAGACATGTACTAATTACGAAGAGAAAATATTGAAAAGGAACCGCGCATAAGCAGCAAAATCGATATTAGTGGCAGAAAGTAGGGACCTACTTGGGAAAATAAATTGGCGTTGTTGCCCACTACTGCAATTTTACATATTTTAATTTATATAAACTCTCCTAAGCTTGACGATGAGGTTGCAATCTGCAATATATATACATCCCAACTCTTTCATTTCTCAAAACCGGAGTCTTAGCTTCATCATCTTCTGTGTGTGTGTATATCTTGTTCTTCTTCTTCTTCTCCTTGTGCCATGTCCAGAATTCATCCAAGCCATAATCATCATCAAGGGCGGATCAGTCCATGTCCAAAGAGAAGACTCATCCGTATGTTCTCACGGTGTGGAAGAGATCCACCATGACCTTCCAGGGCACCGACGGCTTCACCGTCTTCGATCACCATGGAAAGCTAGCTTTCCGAGTCGATAACTATTCCAGAAACAACTCCACCGCCATCCTCATGGACGCCGCCGGCAACGCCTTGCTTACCCTCAAGCCTCAGGTATTACCATATCATATGGAATCTGAAGAACAAGGGCCTATTATTTAGTATAACTCATGAAAGTTTAAAGCCATTTGATATATATATATAGAGAGAGAGAGAGAGAGAGAGACTTTCATATTGATATTAACAAATGATTATGTCTTATGTCTTATGTATGCATGCATGTATGTATGTGACAGATATTCAGCATGCAGTGGCATGCATACAGAGGAGAAGGATGTTGCAGAAGAAGAAAAAGCAGTGAGAGAGGCGAAAAGCCAAAGCGTTGTTCAGCATGAGATCAAGTGGGTCAATGGTGTTTAATGGAGGATCAGGGGACGATGAAGAAGAAGCTCAGGTGTTCATGGGACCAACATCATCATCATCATCATCATCAGGTTGCAAGGCTCATGATGACACACCGGATTTCAAGGTACAAGGATGTTTCAGGAGGAGAAACTGCGTGATCAGGAACAGCCAAGGAGAGATCGCTGCCAGGATTTCTAGGAAGAGAGTGAAGAACAAGACGGTTGTTCTTGGCGATGATGTTTTCAACCTCGTTGTTCAACCTGGATTTCAACCTCAACTCATGATGGCCTTTGTCATTGTCTTGGATCGCATCCATAATAAGCACTACTATACTCCTCTCTTGTGTTCTTAACACACACGCACACGCACACGCACACGCACACACACATCAATGTCATGTATAAGTACAACCTTCCTACAAGAACAGGCATGGCTTATTACTTTGCTCTTAATCATGAGTGATTTAATGACTTCTGTTTCAGAGTCTTGACTGAACTGGGTTTTTCACTCATCTGTACTGCTTAATGTATAACTCATTTAATTGACTGTGGATTATAAAAATAATTAGCATAAAACCAGGTTCAAGTTCTGTTGTGAATATGATCTGTAAAATTTATGATTTTAAACCATAAGGCTTGTAATAACTAATTCTGAAGAATTCTGAAACCCCACAAATGTAGACTTTATCTCTTCACTGTGATGAGAAAAACTTGCAATCTATCTTTATTCTCCATGCATGTTTTGAAGGGGAATGGTTTGTATGAGATGAGAAATTCTTGCATATTTGTAAACTATTCAATAAAAACATGACATGTCATGTATTGTAAATATAAACTAATGATGAGAGAGAGAAAAGAAAAAAAAAATTAAAAGAAATCCTATTCTAAAAATAAAAATCATTAGAAATAATGATACATGAGACTTTATTTAATTGAAATGATGCAATTTTATTGAATAATCTATAAATAATGTGGTGCACTGAGTCCATACAAGAATTTCTACGCATGAGAGATATACAGGTGGTTTCATTCAACAAGCACGAGAGATGTATATAATATGGGGTTATCAGGAATACAAGGAATGGAAGCAAAACTCTGAACATGGGTGGGGATTAGGCCTTAGACTTTTTCACCTCACATGCTAGGATTTTCACAAGTTGTTTTAGAAACTTCTCTTTTTAATAAAAAGTTAAATCAATCCCTATGACAATTAATAAATTAGCAAGCTATGAGATCTGAATGAAGACAAACATGTAAGTGCTTCATGGAGATAGATATTGAAGAAAAAGTGTGACCTCATTCTATTCCTACGAGATCTGCATGTATGTGTGTTTGTGTCGAACAAACTTTATTATAGGCAAATAACTTGCAATGTCTAATATTTCTAGTATCATTAGGATGAAAAGCCCTTTTCATTCAAATGGATCCAAGATAGTTGTATAGGCGAAAAAAAAAAAACCCATGGGCCCATTTGTTTCCTAAAAAGTAATGGAATGGAATATAAAAAAAAAAACAAATTGAATTATCTAATATTTTATCGTAAACATGAACAAAAGAAAAAAACTCAACACCACATACCCCAAACATGGAAATCACTATACCTATCCACAAACTTTGGGAATCATGACTCTCAGTCTTACAAATTTAATTATATATCCCTTTGAATATGGTTGACTTATCTCTTCTTCACATATGGATCATCATATTTTTATCTTAATTTTTTAATAAATTTCATTTCATTCATTTCTCACAAACAAATAGGGCCTATGACTTCCCTAACCTTAGGGCTTATCATGGGAAAATGATAATAAAATTTTATTGAAGTATATAAATGACAATGAGATCCTTCAAAATATCATAATTCTTTTGAAGTTCCAACGAACTTCTTTATTAATAAATTGTAAAATAAAAAGAACCTTTTATCCTTATAAAAAATAAAAGTTCCTAGGCTCCAAAACATATCTGCACGCGCTCTTCTTCTTGTCTTCATCTCTTCCACAACTTTTTTTTTTAGCTTCTGAAACTTTTCAAAGGATAGAAGTATAGGCTACCATTTAGCTAAAGTCTTCTCCTGTTAGTTCACATTGGGGTAGATTTTTTCTGCTCTTATGTTGATTTTCTCCCATTGTAAACTTTTGATCTCTCATTTGTAAAAGTTGAGCTTTCATGTTCATAATATTTAGAATAGTTGTTATTAGATAAAATGTAATAGATATGTGATCATGTAGTTTGAAAAATAAACATATTGATAAAAGGTGATTTAATTGTTACAGGTTGGTATGAGAAATGGCTTTTACTTCTGCTTCTATTGAAAGTAAAATATAACATACATATTTTCAAACAAGAGTAAAAAAATATTGAAAGTAAATATAATATGATGGGAGAGTGTGGGGTAAAAATGGTAAGAAAGGGGATAACACTTGAAGAATTGAGAATAATAATATCATCTTGTTTTGGCATTGCAACTAATTTTAGTGACATAAAATATACTATGAGCTTTGATAAAAGGGTCCTTATAAACCTTATTGATGATGTTGGAATTACTACCCTATTTGAGTATAATGTTTGAAGCAGTCATGGGTATATAGGTTGTAAAGGAAATGACAATAGACAATAAACAATTGAGGAAGTGCAAGTGTTAGTTTCTATGTTAATGTATATCCACCTTTATTGACACCCTATCCCCATCATGGGATAACCCTATAAAAATGTGAGCATCTTTTGCTTTAATTTCTTTAACTTCCCTCTAATATGAAATTGATGAGAAGGTGAATTGTGGTTATGGATTTATAATCTATAAAAATGAGTATGACCATCTAGATGGATAAGCATGACTATGACTGTGAACATGTCATTGCATGGATTTGTATAATCATAGATCAGTAAGAGTTCATCTGAGATAGTAAGGCATTATAAAAATCCATGTGATACTTACTCACTAGTACTGTGAGGTCTTAATTGTTTTGGTTCTTGATTATTGCCCTAGATTGGGTGGAGTGACACCCTATGAGTTTGGAATGAGGGAATTCACTATTTGAGAGTGAGTGTGGGGTCTTGATTGAGTCACCCTTTAAATTAAAGAATGGGGCTAATTTAGTCACACGAGTTAGTCCTATATAATTTAATAACCCTTGAGTTTAAACAGAAGTTATAAGAAGGGTTTACATGTTTTTATAGTCATGAATATATCATTGAAATATGTGTTGAATAATTATGGAATTTATAAACATGCATGTATGCCTAAATTGCTTTTATGTGCCATTCCTCCATGTACTTAGTTATTGAGATTGTAAAATCTCATTCTTGTGGTTTAATATTTTCTAGGAGATACTCAGATTCAGGCATTTTGACATAAAGGCAAAGCTAGAGACATATAGCTAATGATAATGTCTCTAGTTATTCCTAATGTGTAATTGAATATTTATTTCCAACATTATGAGTCATTTGCATAGATTTTATTCTCACTTGCTTGTAGCCTATGATGTTGATTTAGGCATTTTTGACATGAAATGTTTTATGTCTTTAGAATTAAGTCAAGTGACGTATGGTTTACATAATTTGTGAGGATTGTTAATTACCTCTAATTTGATTAGCCTCCTAGTTGATGGTAAGTCTTGAGAGGTGTAACTTGAATATTTATAGCTCATACATATGAGTTAAGTGTTATGCATGTGTATTTATATGTGATGAGTGTGTTTGGCCTGGTAGTGGATGGTAATGGCTGAGAGTTAGGGGTTTGGGACACTTGGTTGTTGTCGTGAGTGTGGCCATATGCTTATTATCACAAGTGTTTAAAATTCTCTTATGATATTGCATTATTGTAAAACTAGAGCCATTAATTAGATTATTAAATTATCTTAATGTGGATGCTTGGATCACCTGAATCGGAGGTTCAAGCAAAAAGTTAAAGGTATTAAAAGTCAGGTCTTGATTGTTATCATATTTGTTGTTGATGTAGCATGTTGGTCATGGTGAATTACCTTACCGACTACAGTACATGACTCAAAGAGTATCAACCGCTTAGGATTGTGTAGTTAGCTGCAACGAATACCTTCTATGATGCAAGCTGTAATATCCATCTTAACTAATCACAATTAAAATCATAAACCATGACAATCAAGGGATTAACCCATAAATAAATTACCAAGTTTAATTTAAGAAAAGGGGATCCCAAGTTTTTCATAAGTTAAAATGAGTCAAATCCAATCATTAACTCTTTAATTAGAGTAAAATTAAGTTGTGAAAGTATGGGATACCTTAGACGAGTGAAAGGAGTAAGAAATCAATTGAAAAATCTCACTTTGCTGAAAACAGAGCAATGCGTTATGGCTTATGCTCTCTACAGCGCAGCTTGTTGCCATGCGCCGTAACTTGTTGCACACAAATGAAAGCAATTCTGCTATCATTTAATAGCAAAATTTTGGCAACTTTTGACATGTTTCATTTTTTTATCTAATGTCTGAATGACATGATCTAAGTGTTTATGGAAAGCTCTTTCATAAATTAACTAATAAAATGGGTTTTACTGTCAAAACAAGTCACACTAGGAAGTTAGGCACCCAAACACAACTTTCACGATAATAAGTATGTCTAAAACTCAAAACAAGTATTAAAAGCCATTCTTAACACTCAGACCATATTCATTGGACCTAGGATTACTTGTATAACATACCACAAGCACACATACACTAGTATATCACAACTTCACTTCCCAACCCCTTTAATATGAAAAATAGAAGGGGGAGGTAATAACATTGCGTTGCATAAAAAATCAATCACATCATACTTAAAACAACCATACTACACTTGCTCTAGTAATTTTAACCTTATCAACTTTACAACTTAACATAAACAACATTTCAGGGCTTAAAATACTATCTAAACAACAATGTAGTGCAAGTAGAAACCAAATGCATTTTAAATTGGGAATATTAATCTATTATACAAAATAAATGAATCTTAGAGGCATTACTCTAGGAATACCTAAATTCCTAAGCCTCTGGAGCTTTTTTTTTCTTTTTACACTAGAGCTAGAGTCTATAAATGTTAAAGGAAAGGGAAAGTTTAATCACTCAGTAACTAAAGTAAACCTACCATTTATAGTTGTATATCAATTGAAATAAAAACATATAGGTATAAAATAGATTTTCTTAAAAACATGCATTAACACATAACTCATAACTTATCATTTCTTAGTTAACTCATTTTTCATTTCATCGCAAAATATATTGTCACAGGACACTTAGACATACGATCATTACCTGCTATATTAACACAACTTACCACAACTCAATCATGTGACACGTGATATATTCACATAGGCATGATCATACCATCCTTATACCCTCCTTATTTCTTTCGATTGAAACTGTAGACTATAACATTGTATAAGGCTTTGTCCATGTGACTAGATTACCTAAGCTCACCAATTGTGAGGTGTGACCTGGCCAAAGATCACAGCACTCACTCTCGGACTACTGTTTCTCCCATTCTCAAATCTTGAGGATGTTACATACCTTAAGCTAATCTCCTTAATAAACTAGTGGAGATAGCTAGGTTCTAGTTCGTCAACAAACTATGAAATAATTCCTCGATAAATTGTGAGACAAGACTATACCCTTGTTTATCGAAAGGCAATCGAAAATACTATATAAATTTTATCTACTCCTGTTCCTAGGTAAACTCTGGCCAACTGATGATGCCATGAAATATGCCCACTCATTTTTCTCAATATCATTTTCAAAATCAACACATTGAGCTCACGACTATGCGTTACCTAAGTAAGCATCAAACTCATTTTCACATTTATCACATGCAGTAAGCATCAAACTCATTTTCACATTTATCACATGCATCTATCATTTCCAATCTCAACAATTATCAACTACTTATTTCATCATCATAATGAAACTTTAAAACTCTTTCCATAATCACTTTGCATCTTTTGTTCAAATCAAGGTAATCATATGAATATATGAATTTTATAACATTCTTATACATATTCACAAATCACAATTTCACATGCTAAATACATATTTACATTACATTGCAATTAATAAACAATTACCTAAAGTAGGGTTCTCTTGGTTACTTTAAATTTTTGAGAGATTAAAGGTTTACCCCTCAATATTTTAGGCTCCAAACTTGATTTCCTAAGCTACAATGGTGCTCAAAATCTCAATCTACAATTAGCCAATTCTAAACTTCATTAATAATACCAAATACATAATTTCCACTCTTATTTTCTACTTCATTAACACCTAACATCCTTAATTTTCACGTTTAGTTTTACCCATTAGGTTTATTAACTCTCTTTTCTTTTCAATAACACTAATGAGCCATTAAACCTCTATTAATGGCATTGCAAATCTTCTGACAACCCTCATAATTGTTGTTTTCAAATATTAATGATATTTACCAACCAAGGATGTCAAAACTCAATATTTTTTAGTTTAAATACTCCAATCTCATTATCTCTATTTAAGCCAATAGATTCAAACTCATATTCTATATAGACTGAAAATTGTCTCTCATTATTAAACCCTAGCCAAAAACTTCATAACTGTGGAAGGAATAGGGAGGAATGGAGTATATGATATTTACCTTAAGTGTTTCTAGCTTTAAAATGTCCCTAACACTCCCTAATATGAACCTTAGTAGAGCTTGGTCGCTTGTTCTTAGTTTCTCCCTTTTTCTTCTTTCAATTTTCTGTTTATTCACGACTTAAACTGTAGAAAATAGGCTGTGCACTATGGCACTTGGCACAAAAAGGCTTTCTGCCTTGAATTATTCTCTGTGCGCCATGACGAACATGCTGCATGCTATGGCATGTGGCACAGAGACATCCCTTCACATTCTTCTCTTCTTTTCGATGCCCGAGTGGCCCGACTTCACTTCAAACCCATACTTAGGGCTAAAAATACAACTAAATACATTCATTAGATCTCCCTAGCTACGCACCACATCAAATCATTCAATTATCCTAATTAAACTTGATCAATTTCTTTAAAAATCTAGGGATTAAAACTTGGGATGTTACACAAACTGTTGGGGTGTTCTCTACACCATGAGCCACAACAAATTGCAATCTTGGTCACGACAAATGATCCTGTTTTGCTAAAAAACTCTCTAACCCCATTCCAATTTGTTTCAATGCTCAAATGCTTTCCCTTGCTTTCGCAACAAATTATACTCTGATTTTGAAGTATTTTAAGGATCTTTTATAAATGTATTCAAATCTAAACTATTTTATTTTGGGATCTCATTTATGCCAAAATATTCTTAATCAATCATTAGAGTTTTTAAATAGCCAAGATTGATCCTATCTTCTTTTGGTATCTTCTTAAGTTGATTTATTGGCTTTAAGGATTGTGGTTATATGTGATTAATGTGAAAGGACATTACAACATTTCATATTAGACATCACCAATAACATTCTCTTGTTGGGTAAGGAACCAAAAACTTTATGATCTATTTTTGCTTTTGTGCTACGAACTTTGCATTTTGAATGCTCACTCAAGTTAGCGAGGGGTATGCTAGTTAGAGATTATGTAATAGCACCTTTTGATGAGAGATATGAACATTAGACTTTGCAAAAACTAGTATTTTTTGAATCATATGAAACCAAAAAGGCAAGCAACGAATGACAAATCAATGGATATTTGTACCCAAGTATGACAAAAGTAAGAGTATTTTATGGAAGAACATAGAATCTATTTGAATAGCCTCTTATAACTTATAGTAGGAAGGCCTTGTATCTCGAAATTAATTCATCAAGTTATGATAAAATACTCACAAGTCCTTATTGTGTGTGATAATGTTCTATCCCATATGATGTCATTAAACAAAATGAATTTATGCATTACCATTTATTACAAAGTTAGATTGTTACTCTTCAAGTCTTATAGTGACGAATTTAAAGTATATTGAATTTTCGAATTGATATGAATTCTTCAGAGAATAGGTGGCCATTTCGAATGCATAGAAGACAATTTCAAATTGCTCTTTCATTCACAATGACTATTAATAAAACTCAAGGGCAATCATTATGTCATGTTGGATTATACCTTTCTAACCTAGTGTTTACACTCGAACAACTCTATGTTACACTTTCATGATTAAGGACTATGGAAGGGTTGAAGATTCTATTGCATAACAACAGGGATAATATGAAATCAATAACTTCCAATGTTGTTTATTGTGAGATTTTTCATAATTTGAAAGCATCAAATATTAAATGCCAATGATTGACGAAGAAGGTAAAAGTGTTATACTATTTTTAAACCTATGAATTATATCAATTGAAATTTTTTCACAATAGTTTTATATAATTTAAAAAGTTTCGTGTTCTTTTAGGTTTTGCTTCCTTAAATAGTACTTCCTCATTTCATTTCTTTGATGTAGTCATACATTTGAATGATAATCATGATAATTGTGATGCTTTCTTTTAAACTTTTTGTTTGTTGTGAAGTAATGAACAGTTGAAATGTTGTTTGGACAAGCAACATGGTTGTGACGAAAGAATAATATATAGTTGGAGTAATTGTTATCGGTGCAATGCATGGAGAGTAAATGCTGGTTCTTTTTTTTTTAAAAAAAAGTTAATAATGTATAAATTTTTAAATATTAACCATCCCCATTTTATGGTGGTGGAGTTTAAATACGGGTTGAAATTTAATTTCATTATTTATATAAAAATATTTTTTAAAAAATGTTACAAATGATATTCTTAATGTGTAACAAGTAATCTTTAAATTTATAACCATTGGTATTTCAATTTTTTATTTTTAAATTTAATTTTATGTGATTTTATTTAAGTTAATATAAATTTTAATTAAATCTAAAATTAATTTAATATAATTTAATAAATATCAATGTAAAATATAAAATATCTAATATTTTTATTTTTTTATAATTATTATGTTTGTTTATTTACAACAGATGAATTATTTTTTAACTAAAATTTGTGTTTTATTACTAGTAAATATTTAATATATTTATATTTGATATAAAAATTTGAATAACAAATGTGTGAAATAGTAATTATTTTATCATTTGATAATTTTTATATATTTTTAATTATTACCTTTACTATCCATGTATATTTGTGTTAATATAAGGTAAGATAATGTGTTAATATATAATCCTCCCTCCACTTAAAAATGTAAAACATTTTTAATTGAATCTTACCTTCTAATAAAGTAGTTACTTATATTTAAATTAACTCTATCTTTTTATATTTACCTCTATTTAATAAAATATTTCCTCCTAAATAAATTTAAAGTAATATATTCAATAAGGGTACTTTTAAAAAAATAATAATTATATCTTAAAAGATTTAAAATACCTTATATTTTTAAATATTCAATCCTTCAAAAAATACATTACATTTTTAAATGAAGAAACTAGTTTTTATCAACTTCATTTTCATTTTTTAAGACAAATCAACTTTATTTTCTTAGTCAATTTCATTTATCTCCTACTATTTAACATGGTACAAGGTTAAGATTCCTTTTAATCATTTGAAAAAATTGAAAAAAAAAACATGAATATAAGGAAATTAGAAAAAAAAAATTGGGAATTAAAAAAATTAAAAAATATATTTAATATAGAAGAGGTATAAATTCATAAAAGAAATTTTAATAATTAATTTTTGGCTCATACGAAATTCTTCCTAAAATTAATTGTAAACCCCGATAAAACCCTTTCTCGTGAGCAGCGGGTCCAGTTCTCTTAGTCGACGAGCAAGCTTCCCATACTCCGTCGGACGCCGTCCACCGTTGTTCTGCGTGGTTGTTCTCGGGCAAGCAGTGAAGAAGGTTCGAACCCTAGGGCTTTTTCTAGTCCCAAAATCCGGTGAGATTGATTTGTTCATTCTGGTGTTTGGAATCTAGATTTGAATTTTTCCTCGCTTCATCTGTTCCCGTTGTTCCTGCTTTGTTTTAAACTTTTCATTTTAATTTGGCTTTGAATCTGGTCGTGTAATCGTTGAATATTGACGCCTGTGGATTTGGGATTTTTTTTTTTGGTTCTAGTTTTTGCTTGAATGGTGTAATTGGCTATTATACTTCTTCCCTCTTCATTTTTATTACTTGCGACTTGTATGATTTGGATATTGTTTTTCTTTTCTTTTGCAATGTTGGATTTGTTGTGTCTTGGCATTCTGTTTATTAATCTTTCTATTATTATCAAATTTGGAAATTCTCAAAGGTACTTGTGATGTATGATCTTGTAAATGGCTTGGCTCGAGTTGTGTCAAAGTATCCAAAACAAAATTTAAAACGACATGATATCAACTTTGCACATTTCAAAGATTTCAGTGGGGGCATGGTATAGGTCCGCCTATGATGGCTTGTAACATTGAATTGTTTCTGTAATGAAAATGAAAGGTGATTCAGAGCTTGGAAATTTAACATTGTTTTAGATGTCAAACATACATGTCCAATGCAATCAAATTTATAGTGATTTTTGTAGTAGAAACATTAATATCTGGCCTTTTAAAACTTGTTTATGGCCATTGATTCCATTCATTGAACTTTATATTTGTCTATCCTTCAATTCTTCAAGGTAAAAAGAATTCATGTAGGGCTTTTGATTTGAATCAGAGTTTTGGGTTCTTGGTACTGAATGAATGAATGCATATGGATGTATGGAAGATTTTTTGCAGCAATGGTATTGTTCAATCACTGAAAGAAGCAGGCTTTGATTTGAATTAAAGGGTTAAATAAATTTCATTGGCTCTCATCTAAAAGCATCTGAATACTGGTCGATTTTAATGAAGATGATTGATCAGAGTCATCAAATATTTATCATGCTTTCAAACGAGGTGGACCAGACATGAATTATGAAGTATGTGTACTTGAAGAGGGACTTCTATATTTCCCGCCTGGTGGGAAAATCAATGTTCCATGTAATTTCTTGACAATTTTATCATCTGTGGACGTTGTATAGGCTGTTATGCTAGTAACTAACAATTTTGATTAGTAAGATTATAAGTAAGGGGCGTGACATTTTTTAGCTAATTTTCAATTCTCCATAATGATACTCTCCTCTTCCCCACGAAAAATATTTGGGTAGACTGTTCATGTGTTATGAGCATCTGCGCTTGTTTGAATCATCATGTATGATTGTTATTTTCCACGTCTTGTGGTATACTACATGATCTTGTGCCTTCTCAAATTTTAGTCAAGGAATGTGATTTTGAACTTTGACAGGGTGCAAAGCAAATAAAATGTCCAAAAGAGCAATTTCCCCCTGCGTTTTGACTCCATGAGTCACATTCTTGATTGAACAACATGAGGTTTACTGTAATTTCTAGATTACTTCCTCGTCGCCACACTCTACCCAGTACATGTGCACTCGGGAACTCTCGTGCATTCCAGCCTGATTTTGTACCCAGAGATCCAAAGGCCAAGCCAAGAAAGTACAAAATTCCTCAGTTTTATGATCCTTATGGTCCCAGACCTCCTCCTTCAGAGAAAGTTGTTCAACTTGCAGAGCGAATTGCGGCACTACCTGATGAAGAACGCAGCCAAATCATGCCTACTCTGGCAGAGAGACTAAGGCTTCCAAAGTTGCAGCCAATTTCAACTGAAGGCATGGACTTGGCCCCACAGGGTGGCGCGGCTGGACCGAAGGCTGAGGAGAAAAAGGCAGAGAAAACAGCATTTGATGTCAAGTTGGAAAAATTTGATGCTGCTGCAAAGATCAAGGTGATTAAGGAGGTCAGGGCATTTACCAGCCTGGGTTTGAAAGAGGCCAAAGATCTAGTTGAAAAAGTACCAGTTGTGCTCAAACAAGGGGTCACTAAAGAAGAAGCAAATGACATGATAGAAAAAATTAAAGCTGCTGGAGGAGTAGCAGTTATGGAGTAAAAGTATTGTTGGAGGCAAAAACTATATTCTGTACGTTGAGGCAAATAAATTACAATTTGATATTGTCTTGAGAATTTTCCTGTAGTCAGATATTGTGAGAGCTTACTGTTCGTATTTTTGACAGTTAAAATTGCAGTTTGTCCTGGGGGCCATCAGGTCAACCTTTTTAAACGGTTCTATGATGAACTCAAAACGATTTCAGCCGGTTACCAGTTGATGTATTCTTTCACTCCTTGCCATGATTCTCGTGCGCATGACTACTCCATGGTAATTGTTTGATCGTCTATTTGTTAAATTTATTTTTTAAAAGCTTTATATGCTCATGTTATCTATAAGAAATCAAACTGAGATTAAGCCCTTGGGTACCATAATATTTCTCTTTTCCCTTGTAGGGAAAATGGGAAAAAGAAAAGGTGTTGGGGTGGTGAGGGTGGTTTAATTCATGTTTTTTTATTAATTTATGTTCAGCTTACTTATTTTTCTTTTAGACGTCTTCCTAATACTGCTATTATGAAGATGTGCTTTATCATTTATTTGTAGGGCGATTAGAGCACACCAAGGTTAAATATTGAATTTTGCTCTCATTTTAATTTCCTATGCTGTTAATTCTTATTATTTTCTGAATTATCTCCTGCGAGGTATTGAAAAATTGTCAAATTTATAAATAAAATAACCCTGAAAATTTAATATAATAAGATTTTAAGGGCAGAGGTTAAATCGACTATTAAGTTAAATAAGGCGCTATCAAAATTTAACGAGATCTCCAATATTTGAGCTCCCGAGAATTTTAGTTTGCCAAAAAACCCACATTTGTATTCATTTACAATAGAAGATTCATTCAAAAGAATCTTTTAATTGTTTAAATACCAAATCAAACTTTTAAAGCTATAACAATTTAGTTACAAATGCTCAAATTATAAACAGTTGAACACAATAAGCAATTAAGCACCTTATCAATATAATGTATAATGAAATATGTAACCAACCATACGATTCATAGATCATAAATAATTAAGGGCAAATAATTTCTTGGACTCCATCCAACATTGCAAAAACCATGTCTACTTTTATGCCAAATCTTCTATGTTGAGCTGAATATCTGAGATCTGTGTATGTTCACAAGCATCAACCTTGTTGGCCCAAAAGGAGCATTATGATTCTTACAAAAATAATAAAATAAATGAGTAAACGGGGGAAATCAAGAGTATCTAAAATCTGATCAAAATTACCTAATGTTCTCCAATCACAGTAATACAATAATCACATCATAGCCTAAAACAAAAGTAATAGCAATAACATTATAGCCAAAAAGCAAAAGAAACAGCAACCTCAAGGTCCTGACTTGTAAAGACAAACATAATCTTTTGCGCATAACCAATTGTAATTTAATATGGTTAAGAGGGAGAGGGGAGAAAAAAAGAGAGAACAACCAGAACATGCATCCTTCACAGCAGATAGAGAACGATCCATGAATCAGTCTCCAGACACGTATGTCTTATCCTCGTAGTATCTTTTCTCACTCTCTCCCTTCTTCTCATTGCGTTTCTGCATGCATAATGGAAAACAATAATGGCATCATTGACAATAATAAGCAAAATTAGGATGAAACTTGTAAGCACATGACATGAGGAAATAATACATCATAAAAACATGAATATATATATATATTTTTTTAACTATGATGATCACATCCTATGAGGTGAACAAGGGACAATGAGAAAATGAACGAACTGATAATCACTGGGATTCCAACACGCACAAGCGTGCACGCATGCACAAAGATCTGATTTGTATCATGAATAGTAAGAAAAATGGGCATTATCACAAGGAAAATTTTGATTTAGAGGAAGAGGCAAAAATTAGAATAAAAACATTACCTGATAAGTCAATCACAAATATACAAAACACCCAAGAGAAAATATGGAAAATTACAGTCATCACTACAAAAGTGCACCTTAACATCTTCATTGACGTTTTTAAATATAAGACACAGCAAATTATTGAGTTCTTGCATTATCTGGACACATCCTAAAATAGTTTATGCATGTTTGTTGTCCGAAGCACCAAAATTGAGTAGGTAAGAATGGAAATGGCTCTTCCTTTTTCTATTCAATCAATTGCATGAAGTGTTCTACCACCATTTTGTATAACTGGGCTATCCTATTAGTACAAATATGATGGAAGGATGACCAACGGGGATTAAATCTAACGGAAGGTGAGAAAGAAATCCATATTTAGTACTCAACTGTGTTTCGAACAGGATTTGCTTTAATAAGAAGACACTTGTGAGTAATCAGAAAAAACATAAGATGGAAGGATGCATTAAATCCTTCCTTCTTAGTAATTCTAAAGTCGTCTCTTTATCATGGAAGGATGCATTAAATCCTTCCTTCTTAGTAATTCTAAAGTCATCTCTTTATCATGTGGTAAAACAGCTTAGTAGCTTGCAACGCCCATAGCTTTAAGGTCTCGCGTTCAAATCCCGTCTCTGCAAAAATTCAATTTGAGAAAAAGCACATCCAAAAAAGGCAGCAATGGTATCACATGCACAAACAGATGCATACCATGAGCAGCACCTAAATAACAGAATAACATAAAAAACATACATGAATGCAAGACGTGTGGAAAAAGAAAATTACCTGGTATGCCTCATGATTTGATACAATCCTTCTAATTATTGTAGTTGTTGTGACATCTAGAGGACTTTCTAAGATTTGGAAGATGCCCATGCTGATGGGAACAGCATATGGATTGCTATTTTCCTGTATATAAACCAATCTCAGTTGACACCTGAATAGTATAATTTTATACAAAACAAAAGCCACTTGATGCCTTCTGTTGGCACCTGGGCTAGAAATCTAGAAGGATCGGAGGCTGATTTGGTTAAATAATTAAGGTTGACCAAATCTGCAAAAGAATCCAGATCTGGCATGAATAATTACTGACCCAAATCTTCTTTTAATCCTCAGATTTCTTGCAACAGATTAGTTAATCTTTTTCTCCTGTTTCATTTTCTTACCTTTTTCATTTTATACTTGTTAGGCTTTTATTACCCAAATTATTGTGTTTTATTTTCCTGTTTCTTCCCTTATCTGGAGCCTGGCCTCAGTGCTATCTTCTTGCTCTGGTAACTACTTATTTTTCAGTTCTTGCCCTCTGTAATTCAGATTATTCACGATAAAATAAGAGTATTCTTCCATGAAACCTTCACCTTCACCAGTAACTAGTAGTGATAACTGCATATAATTCAGAATTTGGCATAAATTATGCAAACTTGCCTTCTGAAAATCATTATTTTCTGCTACAGTTCCATGGACAACTAATGAGATGTTAAATGTTGTGATCTGCACTCAACAGAAATTCAACTATCAGTACATCACAATAATCAATGCAAGAGTAATTATTACTAAACTAATTTTAAAATTATTATAAACAGAAAAGCATTAACACTTCATATTGACCTAGAGATCTCTTCAAACATCTTATAGCTAAATAGTAGCCACATCTTTGCTACAGAACCTAGCAAGACTTGACAACTTTACTAAGAACTTGTGCATCGTTTGGTATAATGGAAATGAAAATAAATATGGAGGTGGAGATGGATATGGATATTGGTTTGAAAACTTGCTTGGTATGTTTATGGAATCATAGCATAACTTTCATTCAAAAGACTAAAATACCCTCTCTGAAAAATAATACTAGTAAAACCATAATTTTCATTCAGGAATGAAATTCTTGGGCTATTTTAAAATTCCTTCCTTGAGAATGAAGCTTCCTTGCCACAGATCGTAGAAATGAACCGTTCAAAACCATTTTATGGATTACTTTTATCTTATTCTTAATAAATATTTTATCTTCTTAAAAAAAAAAAAACACTGTCCACTGTCCTATGCCATTTTTCCCTTTACCCAAATCAATTCCTTTTTCCAGATATGGCCATGGACTTCCGCAAGGGGGGGTGAAGATGCTTATAATGATGATCACAGCTTCTCACCCACTGCCTAGAGACAAGATTGAAGCGAGATGTTTTGGTCTTTCTTGGAGGAGAGGAGGTAGAAGAAGCACTTGATTCGAGGTAAGAGCAAAGTGGTCACCACCGATGAAGGTGGTGGAAGGCATGTTGGAGGCTGACGCCGTCGCCATCACTAAATTGGACAGGATCTCCATGGTGGACTCCATCAGAGACTAAAGAAGAGGACACGGCTGCCATCGGAGAAGTTGAAGAAGATGGAAAGGGAGGGATAAAAATAAAAAGTGATCATGGAATTACAAAACTGAGGCTATATTATAGAACCCAATTCCATGATTTTTGCTGGAATTGGAATTGGAAAATATTTCAATTCCACCATACTAAACAAACACTTTCCCAAATTCCATTTTCATATCCATATCCATCCTTCCCATTTCCATCATACCAAACATGACCTAAGAAGAAATGATTTTGCAGCTATCCTGACAATAATCGAAACATATCTATTGAAAAACATGCATAAAATAAGCTAATCCTCATGCTAGTTTCATGTCAAGAAAAGGGATAGCTTATGAAAGAATGGAAGGATTCTAGTTCCCTTGGGCCTCCCTCCCACACTTCCTCTCCTCTAGCGATTAAAATAACCTAAACAATGGCTCAACTCAAAACATGGAAAAGGGAAAAATGTGATGTACTAATTGTCACAGTTTAAAGTTCAACATTTATAAATAAATTCATAGTACAGAGACATCAATTCAATTATTCCCTCCATTAAATGATCATTGATCAAAACAAATAAACAATATTATCTACATTAACAAATAAACATTCCACAAAGGTTGAACTATTGAGTTTGAGAACCAACCATATCCTTCGACACCTCCCATGGTGCTCCAATTATAACCTCATCCACATAGCGGCATGCTAAAACGCTTAGACTTCTCTCATGAAGATTCATAATAGGACGATGCGCTCCTCTAGTTGCACTATAAAGCCATTAGAAAAATATGTCAAAATTGTCATATACTAACATCCTTAAGCAAAAAGGAAACATGTACAATGATAGCTACTTTCTTATACTAATTACTATATACTACCTCCAGTCCTTTTTATTAGTCACATTCTAGAAAGTTTTCTTAGTCCTTTATATAATTCACTTTCTCTTGTTTTTGTAACCTTTGATGAGCAATTCCAAAACTACCCTCCAGCTAATTCTAAAAAGTGCAACATTTCAATTTTCAAGAAAACTCTTTCCACATATCAAATCATTCTTTTTAAATTTAGTGGAAAAATTAGAAAGTGATTTATTTTTAAGAAAACTTTATTATTTTTACTAATTCACCTTGGTTTTGGCAAGTTAGTTAGAAGTAACTTATCAAAAAGACTAAAAGGAGTACATATTTTGAGGGGCAAGAAACTGCTTTAAAGAAACAGTCATGAGATAAGTCACCAAGGAAAAGGACTGGCATGTTTTGTATGCCAGATTGCCAACTATTCAGGGGAGAAAAATATGGATGACCTAATGGCAAAATGTAGTCCCCACTGTCTATTACTTATCTTTTGCTGAAAATGAAAGAACTTTTTTTCCAAAAAAGAGATGTACCACTATGAAAAGCACCAATAGCTAAAATAGCAGCGCTTAGGCCTAATCCCAATGCCCTTACTCAAGGACCAATACCAGAAAAGAGATGAATGGATGTGTGAACAAGAATAGCTTTCTCTTGTAACCATGAGTGAGTTCCAATTATTTTTCTTTGCCTCACTGCTAACCAAGAGCAGTTGACAGGAGACAGAGTCTTGACTTTATGTTGTTGGATAAGCAGACATTGATGCAGTGTTTTTGGATATGCAGTTTTCTTTTCACCTCTTAGGCCTAAAACATATTCCCCAGAAAATAAGATTCAATCTCAACTCAACATCGGACCAAGGAAATCCTCCATTATCTTCTTCAGCGTATGGAACATACCCACTGATAAGAAAGAGATAACAAACGGGAAATACCGGACACAAGAAGCAGAAATACAGCATTTCCAAAGAAAAAAAGGCTTCCTTCTACTATGAATGCAACCTCCTAGAATCTTTTAAACAGGAGGGTCCCAAAAAAGAAGTATCCCTATGTTACTACCTAAAGGAACTCCTAAATTATAGAGGCCGCTGAAGAGTCTCACAGATAGCCAGGAAACAGAGAATATCAAAGAATATCTATCCAAATCAAAACCCGCTAAGCTGCTTGTGAATAAATTAATCTTGAAGAACAAGAATAGCATTATTATATCACTCATGATGTTTCATCATCCACTGAAAGAGGAGCATCATCAACAAATTGCAGATGAGAAAGTAACACCTCTGAACTAGCAAGAATATCCGTAGTTAGAGGTCAAAATCCCTTTCAACAGCCTAAACATCATCCAACTAGCTGAACCCATGAATATCTTAACCGATTATTTGTCAAAATTAAAAGAAAGCGTGCATGGTGACATGATGCACGCTGACAAGAACTAGAAAGGAACGTGCCTTTCATCTGATATCCTTGATGTTTAATAACCAAGGATGTGCCATACAATAGGGTAGGATCCTATTTATGATTCTTTAACATATATAGAGGTTTTACTCTATAATTTTAGAAGATGATAATACAACTTTAAAAAAGGCTAGACTTTGTGCCTTGGGTGACTGCCTTCTGTGTGAGAATTTCTAGAATGGAAGACTAGTCACATAAAAAAGGGTAGCAAGAGAAAGAGGTAAGCTGCTTGAGTAAAAAATAATAACATAAGAAGCACAATATAAATCAATTCGTGGTGGGGAAAAAGAGAGAGATTAAATAACCCGACAGTCTGATC
Source organism: Prosopis cineraria (assembly GCF_029017545.1). Lineage (NCBI taxonomy): Eukaryota > Viridiplantae > Streptophyta > Magnoliopsida > Fabales > Fabaceae > Prosopis > Prosopis cineraria. The sequence goes on along the minus strand of NW_026555630.1, from coordinate 34,925 downwards.
AGTGTGAATTCCAACAAGAAGAAAGTCTCCAAGCTTCCGTGCTAGCCTCAAGATCTGTACAACATGAAAGCCATTGATCAAAAGGTATAATGTCTTTGCACCCCTGCTAGATCAGAATCTCAGGTCCACATATAAAAGCAATTATATTATCAACAGGGAGAATTGTTGTAGGAATCAACTCTAATAAGGGATAATAAGTAAAAGGCATAGATGAAAGATAAATCTCCAGTTGAAAAGTTTCCCATAAATCATTTCTGCAATGAAAATGTCCAAATGCAAATAATTGACCTAAAACCTAAAGTTCGACCTGAACATGAAACCTCCCTTCAGCCAGTAGCCCACATTTTCAATCAACCTCAACCTGATTTAGGGTAACAGATCTTGCAGTGGTCACTATACCCCACCTTGTTAATTTTACCTTTTCATAACTAAACAATATATATTAACTACAATGCCTTATTATATAATTCAATATGTTGAACTTCAAGGTGCTAAGAAATTAGCACTGCTAACACAGTATTCTCATCACTATTAAGTCCAGCGACATGCCAAATAACCATATTCAACAAAGTAAAGAGAGCACTTGAGTAGCAAAATAGTGCAAGACTGCATGCATAGGAGCACACCTCCACATGTCCAGCATGGAAGAGATCAAAAGCACCATCCATATAAACTATGCGAGCATCAGGACCTGGACCCTGGAACAAGAAACACGAGTAAAATAAGTTGGGGCCAAGTGACATGCCCTGTTTATTAGCATGCACATTTCTTATCACATTAATTAAATAAAGGAACTTACAGCATGCTGTTTTCTCTTTTCCCCCAATAAAAGAATGTTATATTTTAATTTAGAAAGAAAGGAAGAGAGGGAATGAGAGGTGGGAGGAACAGGACATTGTTCAAAAAGAGCCAAATGCTAAGAAACGAAGGAAATTCATGAAAACCTTAAGTTAGATTATGTACATAAACATACCCTTCCATTTGAGAACTGGACAATTCTCCGAGATGTGGGAAGAAAATGAGATATACGAGTTGCACTTGCAGATACACCATCTTCTACCTTGTGGCTATGACCATGGCTGAACTGTCTTTGTAGAGAAGAATGATTATGACTATCACTAACAGACCTTTCTCTTACACAGAGAAGCATTCGACCTGGGCATAAAATTGTTGAATTACTACTAAAGAAGTATCAATGTGAATACCAAGAACAATAACCAAACAAAAGTTTTGATTGGAGAAAAGTCAAATACTAATAACAAAAACATTAAGAAACAATCAAAGAGATGTCATCACAACTAAAAAACATTAAACCAAACCACATGCAAGATCAGCAAGAAATAAATAATGAGGTGTGTCAGAGGCTTCAGTTTAATTGCCAAGTTTGGGCAGAAAAAACCACAAGTTCAATGCAAAAGATACATTCAAAGAGGTGATAAGCTGAGAGTTCTTTACTCCTTTAGAAAGTTCATCTTTTGCTAAAATTGGAAATTTAACATACTAGACTACCAACAGATAAGAAAATCCAAGAAATGCTGTCAAATGCTCTAAATTGGATTACAAAAGGAGCAAAGAGACGGCTGTGTTATTTTCTTTCCCTCGTTAAATCTAGTGTTCACACTAAAATGATAATTTTTGTCAGCTAAATTATCAGCTATTGAAGATGAAGCAGTATTGTTATGGAAATTGCATATATATTTTATGGCCATTGGGGCAACTTATTGTGGTTACTTATTTCACTATTTTATGATAGCCAGTACTTTTCTCATCTTAAAGCAGTAACTCTTGTACTCCATAGATCAGAAATTCCGAAAGGCCATCAATGCATAATATTAAGATATCAAGTTTACCTCACTGACATGGGTTTTTAATTCCTTAGTTTTTTTGAGCAATTTGTCTTTTCAATTCTATCCTTTTATTTTCATGACATGCCTATCTATGGTTCAACTTCACCACGATTCTTCAGTTGGAATGCTAATGGAGTTGATTCTCTCTCCACAAAAAATTTCAGTGTCATGCACAGACTAAAGAATGAAGAGTGATTCTTAAATTACAACCACATACTGATTGCATAGCCTCCAAATTATATAAATGGTATTTCAATTATATAAAATCATAGGCAACAAATAACCATAATTCTTACCAACAATATCTGTGCTTGAGACTCCTTCTGTGCGCTTTATTTGTTTATATCGGCCAGCCTTTTTAGCAAGGATGTATGCATCAGTTCCATCAGGCAGAACACAAGGATCATCTCCATGGATAATGTAATCGATATTGTATTCATCAAAAAGCTTTTTCATGAATTCTTCAGTTATAGCATAAGGTGCATCAGGAATAACCTCGTCAACCCATTTAACAGCCTTAACCATAATCAACCTATGACCAAGTACATATCTTTACCAGTTAGGAAACTATTGATAAAATATACAAATTTTCAACAAAAAATGTAGTTAATTGTTCCAAATAAACGCAGATTCAGAATAAGAAGTAAGGCATCAAACATAAAAGATTTCTTTCCAGAAATGCCGGAATCCCCACAAACATGGCAGTTCAAGCAAGTTGCTAGAAATAATATAATTTCGTCAGACAACATTAAAGCAAACTACAAATCCACAGTTATACAATACATCAGATATAGAAAATTATATCATGACGGTCAGTAGAAGTTAAATAAATTGTTAGCTTGAATGTCATAAGCTATAAATTTCCAGCTAACAGATCCTTCAAAGATCATAAATAGGAATCAAATTAGGCAATAAGGAATGTCGAGTGAACGAAGTACAATTTCTTCTGTAATCAGTACAACTACTGCTAAAAATGGCTGGAAAACGCAACAAACCTCTCATTCAGAGGAGTCACAGGAGGACCTTTGTTGGCGATAATTTCGGCGTCGCTGACAACACCAACGACCAGCTGGTCACCGAGGGCACGCGCTTGACGCAAGGCGTTGCAATGGCCATAATGCATCATATCAAAACAGCCATCCATGTATACGCGAATAGGTTTTTTCCTCCTCCTCTTCCATACTCCCAGGGGAGAAAGATTCTGCGGCGGCAATACTCCGCCAGAGTATAACCCATACAGTGACACTCCCACCAATACGCCTCCGATCAAGCACGTCGCTAAGAACCTCGCGGCCAAGCGTTTCTCTTCCGTTTCAAAAGCCATTGTCGGTCACTCCTTCGCAGAAGCACCGGCGAAGGTAAAGTAGTTTCTACACCCTAAAAGAATAAAGTTAGCTCGAGAAAACTACCGAAAGTGATACTTTCAGATTCGACGATTTCGATTTCCAAAATTCCTTTTGTTTTTTTCTTTTTTTCATGGACAATAAATCATCTTGATTTTCGAAAACAAAAAATAATTATATTATTATTAAATATTTTAATACAAGTCATTACAATTGTAATTTATAATTATAATTACAATTATAAGTCAACAATAACACATGTGTAAAAGAAAAAAAAGGTTAGTCTCAATTAAACTTTACAATGTTTGTTAAAATAGCCCTACTCATAAATATAATAATATTATTATTAGTTAAACTTTTTATGGCACAAAATGATATACTTAATATTATATATTTAATGTAATTTAAAAAAATGCGATTGTTCTCAATTAATTTAAAATATGTGTTGGCCAAAAAAAATTAAGATATGTGAATTTTTATATGTTACTTTTCTATAAAATTTTAAATATTATTAAAACTTTAAAAATCAGTAATCAATAAAAATATATTAAATATATAAATCTAAATATTAAAGTAGTTTTGCAGGTCAAAATTTTTTTAAGTATTTTTATTTTATGTTTATAACATGTAAAGTATAAATATAAGTTAATCCCTTATCACCACGGTTATATTTTTAAGTGGTTTTCAAGTTACAATGGGTAAATTCTAAGCTTATCTGACTTTTTTTAGCGGGGAAAAACTCATTATTATGAATTTTAAATTTATTGAAGATAAAACGACCCGAGAAACTTTTCTTTTGATAGAGAAATTTTCATAAATTCTGTATTTAGTTTTTTTTTTTACTAAAGAGAATTGAATAGTGTCTTGAAAACAGAAAATAAATTCGTGTATATTAATGAAGAGCAAGGATCAAACTTTCCTTTTTTTTTTTTAACTTATAAATTTGGAATGGAGAATCAAAAGAAAAATTAAATTAAATTTTTATGAGTGATTAAAATGTAGAGAATAGTTTTGGATTGAGCTTCTGGCTAGCATTTTGACAGAAACATGACATGACTAATAATATAATCACCGACTCACAGGAAAGGGAAGTAACACTTTCGAAAGCGACATAACATGACAATGAATTTATGAAGTTGATGGTCACATAATAATATTCTCTGGCATATTTAAAAGCATTCACTATGGTTTGAATTTTTAACTCTTTTTTTTTCCTTCTTACCATGAAAAGATATCGGAGAAATTACACTCTAATTTCTTAAAGTTTGGCTTGGCACTCATTGCGTTCATTTCCGCTTTCTAGATGAGCCTTACATTTTTCTTCCTTTTTATTACGTGTCCAAGGGGACACTCTTGTGTGCTTTTAAAATGAATTATTTTATTTTATTTTTTTATCAGTTTTTGAATTCTATTTCGAGCATTGAATTTTACAGAAGAAATAATATTACCCAAATTTAATGCCTCAAATTTTTGAATTCTATTGTGAGACATGTTGGTAATAAAGTTAATATTTTTCCAGTTTTTATTACTGAAATTTATGCTATTAAGACTGTTCTTAAAGTTTGCAAGCAATATGACTTTTGCAAAATTCACCTCTTCTTAGACTCTATTGAGACTCTTAACGTCTTATTTAGAGAGTGGCCAAGAACATTCATTTTGCACATTGTCAACTTGATTGGGGAACTCATCTGTATAGCGAGTGGGACTTGGACGTACTACATGTCAACGGGGAAAACAAACACTGGTGCAGATATAATGGCAAAAACCAGCCATAGCTTTGGTTTCAATATCACTATTCTCCTGGAAGCCACTCCCTCTCGTCACCAAGCTCTTTTGGAAGGCAAAAGCTATTAGTGCTTAGTTGTTTACTCTTTAGTTTTCATTCATCGAGCTTCAGCTTGCCTATGTAACTTAAAAAAAATAAAAAAATATTTGCACGCGATTCCGTTTTATCAATTTTTACGATTTACATCAAGTATGAGGCTGGTGGGCTTGATACCATTGGTATTCTCCGGACAAATCAAGTAATGTCAGCCTAGACTAATAATTTTTTTTTGGGGGGGGGGGGGGGGGACTTTAAGCAGCAGCACTTCAATCATGGCAATAACATGCATAGCAATCTAACAAAGTTCTTACACTTTGACAACATAAGATTTTGAACAGCGTTCTATTCAACCATCTTTTATCCATTTTATGGCAATCAGTGACACAAAATTTGCCAGCCAAATAAAATATAGTGAGACATCCGAACGGAAAATGGCTACAGTTTTGCATCAGCTCCCTTCGTTTTCTTTTTTAATTGGATCTGAACTCACAACTGGAAGATTTTTTCTGTACTGCTGAGACGTCAATCTCCTTTCTAACGGTGTTTTTCTCTTGCTCACAACAAATCTGTTCACCCCTTTGCGCATAGGCATTATTGAAGGAAAGTCTTCGTCAGGAATCTGACTTAGCTCAGATATATCCTTAATCTGTGCAACGCGACGGAACCATCTCTCCGCCTTTGCCTCCTCTGACATGTCTAGAGGATCTGGTTCCTTTACTGCTGATCCCTCCAAACTTTTTCCCGTCCATTGAGCCCTCACATTTTGGTTCTCAGGCGTCGGGGATGAACTCTCATTCGAATTTGGCATGTGATCTTTATTCTCGTACCTGGTATACTTATCACCAGGATCCTTGTCATTGTTACTTGAGCCCTGTACTGAAGCCTGTGGACCCCAGTTGTTCATGCTTAAATCTTGATTTCCACCATCTTGGGCATAATCTCTTCTCTGCAACCCAGGGCGAGCAGGAAATCCTCCATCATTGGTCATACCTTTGACATAGTCTCCACCCTCAATCCTATGTCCAGTATCATCAGACATCTCTGGAAGCTTCTCTGCCACCTCTGATGCTGATTCAATGATGAGTTTATCAGTTGAATTTGTTCCATCTGACTGCTGTTTGTCTTTTTTGGCAAAGTAGCCTGGCGGGAATGGGACAAACGGGACGTAGCTGGTATTACTAGCTTGCTCCATTGCCAATTGTCTCTTGTATGCTGGGGAAGTCAAAGAGCGATCTTTTTTCTTGCTAACAACAAATCGATTTTCTCCTTTTCGCATTGGCATTATCTCCGGAAAATCCTCATCCGATATTGCACTTGTCAAATCTGAAACATTATGCAGCTCAGAAACCTTTCTAAACCACCTCTCAGATTTTTCAGCTTGCTCTTGCTCTTTGTTTTCTCTATCAAGTTGATTTGAAGAACTAGAAAGATGTGAACTATCTCCCAAGTTGCCAGATCCAGCATCACTAACTGGGACCACCTTCTTGCTCTCTCCTGTCTTCAAGTTCTCCGACGTTTGAGCAAATGTATCTGCAGGCAATGGAACAAACGGAGCATGGCCAGAGTCGCTGCTTCTCAAATTTCTGTATTGAGGAGAACTAGAAATTGAAGGTGGGCTGTCTGTATTAGTATTATGTCCAGAAGCAAAGCTCATATTGTCAGATTGAGAATGGCCAGCTGGACGACCAAGAATCTCATCTAGCCTCTGGCTCACAGATGTGTGAGGTGACTTGGTTGCCTTGCTGGCTTGAAAATCATCAACCTCACCAGTGCCATCGTTACCCAAATTTCTGTTATATTGAGTATTATCCAACCTCCTCTCCAATGGTGTTTTCTTTGTGCTCACAACAAATCTATTTACTCCTTTCCTCAATGGCATTATTTCAGGAAAATCTTCATCTGATGTCATACTGTTAATATCAGAAGTACTGTCCAGTTGAGAAACCTTACTAAACCAGCGCTGAGCCTTCTCTTCATTAGCAGCTAACCTACCATCAATATCCGAAGTGTTAGTCCTACTCTCATTTCCAAACCCCACTCCTGTTGGGGTATTGACCACAGCTAACTGTATTTGTCCAGGCCGCTTGCAATCACACCTCATGCAAGTCATATTCCTCCCATAATTATAGAAATCACACCTTCAACAACAACCCAAGAAGAAAAAAAAAAATCCATCAGTTGGCATAAAGAATGACGATGTATAACCATGGGGCAAGAGAAGCACTTCAACAGTAAATTACTCACTGAGGGCACTCCCACTCTGCTCCAGTTAGCTGTCTCTTTGGCCTGGCCTCCTCACACTCGAGACATTTGATATTTCTTGCAAAATTCATGAAATTACACCTGCGACATATTAGGGAAAGAGTCTGCTAACATCAGTGTGCTATAATACTTTATAATGCTAGAACAAAGATGTCAGGCTAATCTTGTATTATACAGAGTCAATAAATAACATGGTTGATTTGGAATCAAAAAATAAAAAAGTTTACCTGGGGCAAATCCAATCACCCCTTTTCATTTCAATCTTTTTTGTAGGAGCCATTGTCTGTCCAGATCTAACAGGCATTTGATTTTGCATTGCACCACATGAGTTTGATCCAGATGCATTACAAGTCAGCTTGAAAAGTTCAGCAAAAAGATTTCGGACTGATGATTCAACAAGATCTCTATTACGAAGATTGTCCCTTTCTGACAATACCAAAGGGTTACTTGTATAACTCAGCATAAATTTCATCAAATCAACCATATGAGCTTGATCAGAATCCAGGACCTATGAAAACATCTTAAGCACAATTAGGTTAACAACTTCAACATATTTATCATGATCCAGATTGAAGAAGAGAGAATAAATGCACCGTACTCATCAAAACACATGCTTGCAGACCAGTAAACTCTTCATCTTTCAACTGAAAAGAGAATTTTCAAACATAGGTTTTCACAAGGTATTTCTTATCATCCAAACACAATTGTGGTGTTTTGAGGAGACAAATATCGCTCAGAAGTGGCAGGTCTGCTTTTACACTCATGGTTAGATCTATAGTATTAAAATCAAGAGCAAGATGAACAAGTATTTCATCACTATTTGATGAAAAGTAAGCCAAGAACTTCCTATATCCCATATCAGGGCTACAACAAGAGGGAATAATTCCACCATAACGATGGCAAATTAACATGCTCAGCAATACATTTCTTAATTCAGATATACAGATTAAAGTATAAATTAGCAAAATACACGGATAATTTATTTTGTTGCCGCAAATATAAGGGAATAGACTTCAATGCCAGTGCTGACTTTTGGTACAATTACTTCAGTTAATTTGTATCAAATTTGCGGCAGCGTGTTTATGAATTTTTCTTCACTTAGTGCTCTCAAGACTATGGATTTGACAGATATTAGTGAAGCCCGTGATTGTAATTACATAGAATTGCAGCATATGATGAAGAATTATGCTACCTCAGGTTACTTTGAAAAGGCTATGGAGACACTGTGTTGCATGAAAAATATAGCTGGGAAGCCTACTGTTTATGACTATAATTATGCTTACTATCAAGAATGTTGAAAAAAGTTATATACTCAGGCCATTTTATTGATTCTCTCAATGTTTTTGACTTCATGATGCAGTTGAAGTATTACCCTACTCATCACAGGTATAATCCCCAATATTTGCTCTTATACTGCTTTAGTATATGGATTTTGTAAAGAAGGTTGGTGTGAAGAAGATCCTTTACACTGTCTAGATGACATGGAAAGTGATGGTTGTAAGCCCAATGACTATTGGTATGTTTTTTAGATACGAACACCAAACTTCGATTAAGAAAGGGGGGAAACTCAACACTTACACTGATTGTACTATTGGATATAAAAGATCTCATCTTTCTCACTGAATCCTCAGCGTCTTGGAACAGAAATGGCGTGCCGTGTTCGACGACCACCTCTACGTCTCTCCTCGAAAGTAGCCTATAACGATTATAATTACAGACAAAAAGGCGCCAAGAGAAGAGACTGGTAAGCAATTCAAAGTTTTACACCAAAATTACTGTGAGAAGGTTAATTCTCATAAAATTTCAATATGCACAATAGGGGGCAATGGATTGGAAACTAACCGCAAAATATTCTGTCGATCCCGAGCAAAGGCCAAGCAAGCACTGGCTTCACGCAGAAAGAAGGGGTTCAATTCCCCCGCCGCCACAAATTCATCCTCACACGGCCGATTATCAAAATATCCAGAAGCAGAGATATGATCAATAAATTTAGACCACTCAGGCCAAGGATGGGAATGGTGGGGACCTAAAGAAGAGTCTTCCAAGTAGCCATTGCGGACAGAGGAGGCAGCCTGGTTATGAAGTTGACGAGAAGCTTTGAGAGGAGGAGACAGAAGAAGTGGAGCATAGGAGGGAGAACAATTAAGATGATGGAAAGAGGATAGGAGGAACTTGCGGTGGCGAGACAGGCGGAGAAGGGAAGAGCTGCTGCGGCGGTGGAGGAGAGGGAAGGGAGTGGTGAGGAGGACTAGGAACCTCGCGGCACCGCCCATTTCTCAGCCTCCCCAACTGTGAAACGAAATGAAATGAAAGTCAAAGCAAAAACCCTGTCAATCTGTTGGCCACAATATAAACCCTGTAACACTGGTGGAGAATGTCAGATATAAAAGAAAACTCCCGTGGAGAATACGGGTATTAACATAAAAATTATTAATTTAAATGACATTATCAGCAGTAATAACAATTCTAAGTTTTATGCTAAGGGGAAGAGGAAATGAGTGGTTGAGATTCTCATTTTTTCCCAACAAATATCTTCTATATGAGTATATAAAAGTTGTTGTGACTTACTGGCTTCAAAAAATAGGTATATCAGTTTGGGAGAGATGTAAGTGAACATACCAGATAGAGAGATCATGTAAATTATTAAAGATGTGATTATCCGGTGATAAATAAGGAAATGCAGAGTAACAAGAAGATTAAGAGTGCATTTGAAAGTTTATGATTAAATAAAAAAGAATTGTCGTTAACAGAATAGAGTGGAGTGAAATAGAATAAATTAAACTTTCTATTGTTTGGAAGTTTTATAATGAAAAATAATAATTTTACATGACTATTGTTTGGAAGTTATTATAAAATAGATAGAACAAAATGAATTAAAACTTTTTTCTTTTAATATTACTCATATAACTAATTTTAAAGAAAATAATAATATCCATTAAATAATTATAATATTTATCCAATAAGAAATAAAAATAATAATTAAAATTAACAATCAAACAAGATACCCAAAACAATACATGTTGCACAAGTAACAAAACTATCTAAGTAAACATACATGTTGCATAAGAGAAAAACAAAGCAGAGTCGTAGTGTTAAAAGGAGAGAAAGAAAAAGATGGTAGGAGCAAAAAAGATGTGAAGGGAGATAGGGCTGTGCACTATACCCAATTAACCTGGCTCCGCTTGAAGCATTCGAGCACATTGGGCTAAGCATTGTCAGGAATCAAATCTTGCCCTTCTCAAACATGTGCAAGTTTTTTTTAAAAAAAATTGTGAATAATATTTATCTTATGGCATTATTTTTTGTTGAAAGTTATCATGAATTATATTATTTTTATAATCTTTTAGACATTTTTTTATCATTACAATTTTTTTAAATGTCTTTCAAAATTTAAAATTTAATTTTAACTTATTATTATGTCAAAATAATTGATAAGTGTTGTTCAATTGAACTTTTAAAAAAGTACTTTTGGTTCTACTATTAGTTTTATGAAGAAAATATTTTAATTTCAAATCAATCAAGCTAGCTTGATGCCCGACTGTACATTGTGTAACATTTTAAATTTTTTAATCTCATAATTAGTGATTAATTGAGGGTAGAGTGAAAATTAATGTGGGAGTAGATGTTTGAATGATTATTTGGTGATTTAACTCATTAGAATATCGTATGAATAAATATGGGTGAGAGGATCACATTTTAGGTCGAAGTAAGTGTGAGTGATGAGAATTATTCTTACTATAAAATGAATGTTTAGAGAGTGAGATTTGAAGAAATGCAAAACCAATCGAAAATCAGAGCATGAATCTTCATATTTATTTTGGAATGAACATATTTGATCTGGAATAGTGAAGAACAAAATGGTTAGAAGCACAAAATTGGTTCTTCTCAAATATTGCTCTTATATCAAAATAAATTTATGCATATAATGATTTGAGGAGCTTTATTTGGAAATAAAAAAAGTTATTCCCAAATACAAGTTATATATCCTTGAAAAATTGAATATATTTTGGAATAATATAATGAGTTTTTGAACGAGAGGTTTGTTCCAAAATAATGAAAAGGGAGAGAATAGCTTGAGATATAGACTATTCCAAAATAAGTGAGCTTACTTTGAAATAAAGAACATTCTAATGTGATATACAGATTAAGCTTTTAATATTATTGATTAATTGGGAATAAGAGATGATAAAAAGAATGTTAAGAGTTTAATCTTAACTAAATTGTGTTTAAAAGGATTTTATAAAGGTTATAAAATAAACACAACACTTAGAAGTTTGAAAGGATTGAATAAGGAAAGAGAACTGAAAAAATCGAGTATGAACATGTGAAACAATGTGTAAAAAATGATACTTATACCAAAATAAGTAAGTTTATTCCTAAATAAGACATTATATTTTAGAACAATGGACACAGTTTTAAAATAAGAAAATTTTGTTAACTTCTAAAAGTCATAACTATTTCATTTTAATTTCAAATTAGGCAAATTACTTATGATTGGAAAGCTTTGGATGTCAAGTTTTCAATGAAATAAAATTCACATAAAAATTTAAAGTATTTTGAGAGTATAATTAAAATTGTGAGACAAGGTTAATGACGTTTATTTGTAGGTATGAAAGTTTCAATACCCAACTTTCAAAAATTATATCTATTTAATATAAAATATATTTTGAGTTTAATAAATGTCTTTAGAAATCAATACAAGCCTATTTTTAAATAAAAAAATTTTTACATTAAACATAATTGTATATTAAAAGATATAAAGAAAACAATGATTAAAGGTCAAAATTAAATATTTAAAAAAAAATTCTTAACTTTTCAAGAGTTGATAACATAATTAAATTCAAACTAAAACCTTTTCAAAATCTAAAAAAATTTAATAAATGATTTAAAATAAATTAAATACTTATTCTACTAAAAAATTTAAGTTCAAGTAACATGTCAGAAAGAATTAGGGAATCAGAGATTAAGCATATATCCTTAATTTTCTTACTTAAAACCTCTACAAGATAAATACTTCTCTATTTTATAATAATCAAAATTAATGTTTAATATTTTTATCTTATTAAAATTTAAATGTGTTATTATTAATTATAAATGGAGTATTGTCAAAATTCAAATGAAGTGTTGTTAATATCTCACACACAAGTTTTTTATTATTAATTTAATTTAAATTTGAGGGGCAATATTATTTTTTTTCATAAAAACTTAATTTCAACCCGATACTAAAAGGTAATTTCAATATCTTACTGTGCTTTTTTTGAAATAAATTACTTTTAGAAGTCCTCAGCTAATATTTTGCCAATCAACTATTAAGCGTGACCGAAAATTCCGAGAAAAGTAGAAAGTAGTCGTTCGGTTTCACTCAGCAGCTCTTTGTTAATGTCGACAGATCACTTGAAATTCAATCGCTCCATAATCCCAATTTGCTCTCAAAGCTTCCTTTCACGCTCTTCTCCTGTTTCTCGTCTTCGCTTTCTGATTCATGCTCGGCTTGGCAGCTACGCTCGATTTCTTCTGTGTTGCGTAATGAAATCACTGTATAGGTGAGTCGCGGCTTCAGCACTCCTTATCTTTCTGGATCTTTCCCCTTTCAATGTGGTTCCAGGGATGAATATAGTGGTTTTTCTGGGTTTTTGTGTGTGTGAAAGTTTCCTGGTTTTGGTCGTGTTTGTATCTTATAAAATTGTTCTCTCTTCATTATATGTTCAAGATTTACATGATTTGGGTTTAATGGCTCTTTGATTCGGCAACCTTCATCAAGGTTAGGGTTCATACCACACAGTCATGTCAGTTACCTATTGAACAATCTTGTGTTTATGTTCTTTTCGTAGGATCTTAATTAAGTTGCTAAATTGCAGCCGAGTGCTATTAGTGTGATCATAATGACTATCGAATTACTGTCTGCTATTCGCCCCCACCCTTTTTTTCTGACATGACGAAGAAAGGATAGACTAGGAATCCAGAGTTCACATTGTTGGTTATCTGATTTTAGTTCATTTGGTGTTTCTATATCTACTCTCTCTCCCCGTTTCTTTCTCCCATGGTTCTTCCTTTTAGTTTAAGTGAAAATTTCCCTTCGTTGTGTTCATTTTCCCCCTTATGAAGGGGTTCGTCTATTATTTTTTGGTAACCTGGGTTTTATTAGTTATTCATTATATGATTTGTCCATTAATTGAAACTTGGCTTCAATTTCCCCCTCTTTTTTTGGGATTATCGAATCAGTACTTCATTTTGTATATTCTGTGATAAGGGTCTTCCAAATCTAATGCATTTGAAAATGTCAATTTTATTTCTAGATAGAACCTTAATCTTAGTTAACTTTACTCTTCACTATTTTTAAGTCATGTTGTTTAGGATTATTTGAAACAAGTTTTTGTTGATCCCAGAAGAATCCTCTCAATGTTGAAGAGATTCAGATGGGACATTCTATTTGAAGATCAATAGTATACAGCATATATGAAAACTTGATCATAATTACTTCATGTCATTTTGTTTCAGTGACTGTTTTTGTCTGTGGACACACAATTAGTAGAGAGACATACACAATGAGAGGATTAACAAACAAGGCTGTCAATGATAATATAATAATATCAGGTAAGTTTCATCAAAGTTACCGTAGGTGAGAATTATGCTCTGTTCAGTTCTTCCTAGTCAAGCACATGTAAGATTACATGCAGTTCTGAGTTTTGAAGAAATATTTGTAAACATCAATAAGATTTTCCAATGATAGTAGCATCGAGTTGGAGGCAAATTCCAAGGGTCATTTAAATACTGCAATCAAAATAATGATAAAATAAAGCACAAAAATGCATGTAGTCCTCTATTTTACATTAAGTTTTGATTTAGTTTTTTGAAATTTTTAAATTTTGAAAGTAATCCTTTAAAATATAATAAAACAAGAGATTAATTTAATTGTCTCACTGCTTAGCATCAAGAACACAATTGTTTACTTCTTTCTTTCTTTCTTATTTTTAATTTTTTATTTTTGGCCAACCCGTTTACTTCTTTTCTTAAACCTTGAGACTTAAGATATCAGATCATTTTTTATTAATTTAATTGAATTAATGAATGAATATTATCGTAAAAGAACATTATCACTCACATGAATGTAGCACTTGCTTCACAAACAAAAATTTCATGAAGTAGACAGCACTCAACTCTGTTTTCCTTTAAAGTCAAGTGTAAATGTGGTCCTTCTTCTTGTTCTTCTTCTTCCCATCAGAAGCTTTGAGTTCTTGATACGAAGTTTCAAGTTTGACCTTTGAGTTGCCATCTGAAGCTACTCTTTCAAACTGAAGTTACTAGTTGAAACTGAGTTGCTTTGCTTTCATTAATTTTAGCGTCTTCTGGTTCACAGATGATAATTGCTGTGAGTTTATTTTAGTGCTGTCCAAGTGGAATATTATGATCTCAGAAGGAGGAGTTTGTAATGTACTTTGATTAATTTGTCATTTCTAAATAGAAGGTTTTATGATATCTCCACGGAGTTCAGGTTTGATCAGTGTTTTCAATCTCAGATGGATTTGGATGAAACAATCAAACTAAGTTTAAACAAATTTAAACAAAGTAAGACTTTACCTATTTAAAGGCCTACCTTTTGGCTTTCATGACAGGCTAGTTCTTTGACCCTCCATTGGTTTTGATTACACATCGTAAGACAATGTTTCTCAAAAATTAGACCGAGCAATAGATTGAGTGAAGTCTTCTGGATCCCCATGTATTGAAGCCTCACTTCTTGCATGTTTTCAGGTTAAGCTTTGAAGTGTTGCCGTTGTCTTCATTTCTCCAGCCTCGCCCATGTATTGAAGCTCAAATTTAATTCTATTCTCTGAACCTTGTTTTTTTTTTTTTTTGGTAATTCGCAAAATTAAGATATATCCCTTGAATTTTGTCCATTTGCAGTTGATTTCTTAGGGTTATTTGGATTCTCATCCCTTTCAAACTATATTGCCCACAAGGTGTTTGATAACTAGCTTGAGTGAAGATACCAATTGTTCCGTTTAATGGCAAACAGTAAATATGAATATGTGAAGTCATTTGAGGTTGAAGATGAGATGATGTTTCCTAATCTAATTGTTGTTTGGATCAATGGTCGTGGCTTTGAAAAGCTTTCAAAAATTCATGACTTTGAGAAACCACGTGATGAAAAAGCTCTCCAATTGATGAACTCCTGTGCTGTTTCTGTGCTGCAAGAGTATGCAGACATTGTTCTAGCATATGGGTTCAGTGATGAGTTCAGCTTTGTCTTCAAGAAGAGCTCCAAATTCTACGAAAGGCGAGCTAGTAAAGTTTTATCCATAATCACATCTTTCTTTGCATCTGTGTATGTAAGAAAGTGGAGTGAATTCTTCCCGCAACAAGAATTAAAGTACCCTCCTTCCTTCCATGGAAGGGTTATAAATTGTGCATCTATTGAAGTCCTTCAAGCATACCTTTTGTGGAGGCAAAATATCTGTCATGTTAAGAATCAATATGATCAATGCTTTTGGCGTCTTGTTAAACGAGGAATGACTGAAAGGGAGGCACAAATTTTTTTGGAGGGTGCTGAGAAACGTGACAAAAATGATCTTTTGTTTGATGAGTTCAATCTCAACTATACCACACTTGAGCCTATATTTCGTCAAGGCTCGTTTGTCGCAAAAGCTGCGGTGGAAGATATTGTGAAGTACAAGGAGAATGGTGATCCGATCAAGAGGCTAAGGAGAAAGATAATTACAGTTCATTCGAAGAAGATAGCTAGTAGAAGATTTTGGAATGATCAGAGTATGCTAGTAAAGGAGCTTGGAGGATTTGTGGAGGAGATTGATAATGTAAAATCGGAGTATGTGAAGTCCTTTGAATTTGACACAAAGTTGATGCCATTCACATGGATTGTGGTCAGAATTGATGGGTGCCATTTCCATAAGTTTTCTGAAACACATGGATTTGTGAAGCCAAATGATGAGAGAGCTCTTAATTTAATGAACTTATGTGCAATGGCTGTGTTAGAAGAGTTTCAGCCGGATGTAGTATTTGCCTATGGGGTTAGTGACGAGTATAGCTTTATTTTGAAACAAAGCACGAATCTATACAGAAGGAAGGCCAGTGAAGTTGTTTCTGCTATAGTTTCATTCTTCACATCTATGTATGTGATGAGGTGGAAAGACTTTTTCAAGGGGAGAGAATTGAAATATCCTCCTTCTTTTGATGGAAGAGCAGTGTCCTATCCATCAAGAGAGATTCTTTGTGACTATCTCTCATGGAGGCAAGTGGACTGCCACATCAACAATCAGTATAACTATTGTTTCTGGAAGCTTGTTGCTTTGGGGAAAAGCAAGAAAGAAGCCCAGAATAGTTTGAAAGGAGCTCAGTTACGGAAAAGACTTGAGGAATTGGAAATTGATTATAATAGTTTACCCATCTTGTTTAGACAAGGATCCTCAGTCTTCTGGAACAAAGGAAGCAAGTTTCTCGAGCATCAAGAGAATGAAGAGTCTCATGAGAGTCATAGAAAAGTCATTGTAGAACACTGTGATATCATTGGATCAAGGTTTTGGCTAGAGCATCCAAGCATCCTTGATGGGGAGTAACGCATGCCGTCAAATCCATGGCCCAATGGTAGAGCAACAGGTCACTCGGTATTCAAGTATTAAATGAGAAATGAAAGCCTTTGCGTTCGTCAATGATTTTTCTTTTTTTTGGCCACTGGGTCAGTGAATGAAGGAACAGTGAAAAACCATTGATCCAGGATTAATGTGAAAGTTAGCATGCAAAGATCGAAGGAGATATTTATTACAACTTTTACGGTGTTTACATTTACTTTTGACCGTTAGTCTCTATACAGTGTTTATGGAAGTTCTTCTGTATAACTATTGTTTTATTGTTGAGAACTTGACTGTTAATATATTAACTGCATTTCTTTTTATTTGTTTTTTAGCATACAGATGATGCTATGATGTTATCCAAACTGAAATACTTAATCTTTTTATGCTTTGAATCATGTTAAAGATACAAATTGCTCTTTAAAGACTAGAATATATTAAGTTTGGGCACCTCAAATCAAGTTCCTCGACACATAGTCCTAGAAGTTGGTGGTTTTAATTTCATAATTTTTTTCCATTTTTTCTTGTTTGTTTTTAATTGCAGATAGCAAAACCTGTAGCAGCTGTTGAAGCTGATTCGAGAGAATCAAAAGCAAAGAAGACTGAGGAAAGCATTAAGGAGGTAAACAAAACTAGAAATAGAAGCAAGCACAGATGAGAGCAGCAAAGCTGAGGCAAGTTATCATTTTTCTAATAATCAAAGATTGGACTTATTTTATGTGAAAAATTATTTTATTTTATTTTTCCCCCTCACATTAACCCTTTATTCTATTTTATTTTTTCTTAGAACTTTAGCTCATAGAATTCATAAAGTTGAAGTACTTTTTTTTAAAAAAAATTTTGGCCTGTTTGAACAGGTTTCATTTGAATTCCACTATGAAAGCTAAAATTAATGTGCTGGTCACTGATCAGTTGTTGTAGCAATCATTACTTTTGATTAGGTCTAACATCCCATGCATTGATTCGTGAGCTGTGTTGATAGGTTAAAATATGATAAATTTGTTAAAGATCAAACCCCAAAAACAAAAAATTGATTGTCCAGGATGGGATGCTCTCTCACTGGGGCCAAAAATGTTGTATTGGAGGCTGAATATGGATGCAAAGAGGGCGCTGTTCTTGTGAACTCTTTATTTGCCCTTCATTTTCTCATTTTGCAATACATACAAACAAATTAAACGTCAAAATTTAAAAAATTGGAAAAAGAATTAAAAGACTGTTGCGAAAGTTTTTAAAAACAAAAAAGGGGAAGGTTAATCTTGCCACAATTAAATTAGGTTTTGCTCAATTTTAAATTACGTTTTTGTAGCTTTATTTTAATCAAAACATTTATAGTTAAAATTATTAATGAAAATTCTATATGTATAAATTAATTTGAATACATAATTATATAAATTATGAGTTATTCTAAAATTAATAAAAATTAAAATTTCTTAATTTCATTTTTTAAAGGAAAAATTTAAGGATTTTAATTTGAAGATTATTATATTTAATTGAATATAAAATAAGTTAAGAGTAATTAATTTAAAATTGAGAAAAGTTATAAATACTTGTAGATTAATTTTTCAGAAAAATAAAATAAGAGGACAATTGGTGAAAAAGACTTGCTTGGAACAATATTTGTGCCCAGGGACTAATTGTACTTGAAGGACTAGTCTGAATAAAATATCAATAAAACAATGTGATTAGATTACTATCATGCCCCTATCTTAAACGAACAAATTTGAAAAAGAAAACACCCTCTCTTCTTCCTTTCTTTGCGTGATTTGGAGAACTGCAAGACTTTAGAGTGCTCTACAACGATTGGCAATAAGGGATGGATTTGATAGAGGAGCGATGATGATCTAAGGTTTGAGTGAGTTGCGAGCGACAAATTTTGTGAAAGAAAAACCCATCTCTCTGCATGCATCCCTAATTAGATAACTACTAGAATGTGTTGCGATCCGTTGATGGTAGAGTAAATGGCAGCCTGAGTAACACTTGGGTGTGCATTGTGTGTGAAAGCTGCCATTTTGTTCGAGTGAGCACAAGTTTGCTTTCCTCTTCTTGTGAGTTGCTTCTTCTCGTCTTCACTTTGTCTAAACTTGATACAAATGCATGTTTTCATTTAGAATGAGCTTCTTTTCATTCATATTTGAGATTGACCCTAAACTTTCAATTGCCCGAACCCAATCCTTTTCAAATATTTCATATAAATTAATCCATGAACAAATTTGAATGTGTGAAAATTACATGTAAGGTGTAAATGATTTCATGGAAAATGAATGCTATCTTCCTGTGTCCCTGCCTTCCATGGAAACTGTTATGAATTCCATGTAAAATAATGTATGAACAGATTTGCTAACATGCCTGTGAGATGATTACATGATTGATTTCATGTAAATTGAAAATACACACATTTACATTTTCTCTAAAGTGTCTTTAATGTTGGGTAATTCCTAACCATATGTCATACAATTCAAGACTTGTAATCTATATATTTGGCAATTAGGAATCATGGTTAAGACAACTGACATGTGTTGTTTGAGGCTTAGTGGATTGCATGTTCATGCATAGGACTTAAAAAAGAAAGGCATGGTCAAGGATTGCAAAATGCTATTGATGTTGCAAGAAAGGGTTGGAAGAATTTGTCAAAAGAAGAGAGGATCTGCTTCAACAAAATGACTAGGGATAAAAGGCATCGTAGAGCATGTGTGTCTTCATCCAAGGAAGCATTTAAAAAGAGATTGCTCACGCATTACTCGCCTAGACAAGTTTGTGAAGTGGTTGAACATGTGAAATAGAATGAAAGGCTCATGGTGAGAGCCAATGCAATTGGTTTTAGCAAAAATTATTGATCTCAAGTGCACGCAAATAAATCATGCTCTATGTGGAAGTTTGATGAGAGCAATTAACTCGGAGCGATTAAGCAACAAGTAGATGCCAATGATGTGCACATGTTTGTGGGCTTACCTAAAAAAGGAGGGGAGGTGGTCGAAGTTGATCCAGAAGGTGAGATATATAATGAATTGAAAGGGAATGTGTTGGGTTGAGATTTTGACAAAAATAACATGTTTGAGCCCTTGCTTATTCTGTATATATTGGGTATATGTGTCCTCTTGCGAGAAGAGAAGTGACTTCACAATTGGTGAAAGTTATCTTTTGTAAGAAAACAGCTTTGATTTCCTACAATTAAAGTGAATTTGTTGTTAAGTAGTTAATGAGAGAGGTCAAGAAATACAAAAATGTTGCATCTAATAAGGAGAAAAGATCATATGTTACTAGCTGCCTTACTTCTTGATGATAAGTAACATAATTTGATTATTTGTACATATTGATTACCTTGTGTATGTGCCATTTTTTTACCTTGTGATTGTATATAATGTTTCTTCAAAATGTTCCCTTGAATGATAATGAGGTCGTCAAAAACAAGGGATGCATTATTCTAATGGAATGATGAGAAGATCAAGGAAGATACCATGAAGGGGAAAGAGTGTTCGAGGGATGCATTACTCTATTGTAGGACAATGTTATGATTAAAATATATTCTTTTAAAAAAAATTACTTTTTCCTGTAATGATTAAGCACTTGAAATTTATTATATAAATAGTTTTTATGTAATATAATTAGCTCTTATCAATATAAAGAATTTGTGACAATTGAGTGTCATTATTGTGTTGATATATTTATTTACACTAATTATCAATTAAAAAAATTAAATAGTAAATTCAACAAGTGAGTAATAAAGTTTTTTATATTAATAGTAATTTAGATCTCAAGAATGCATTTAAATTTAAATCATTCAATACTCATGAAGAAGGTGAAATTTTTACTAATTTAATGATGGTTCATGTTAAGAAAGAAATAGTTAAAAAGTTTATCGTATGCATAATAATTAATTATTTTTATATCATGAAAAATCGATGAGCAAAATTTAAAAATGAAAAGATATTTATTTTAGTTATATATATGTATGTAAAATTGAATATAAATATATACGTTAAAATATTTATGTTATGCTAGTGATATATACAAATTTAATTTTTTTATTATCATATATGCTTTGTCATTTTGGCCCTTTAATAAAATTTTCTCGCTCCACCCTTGCCCGCAAGTGTATAAGATCACAATAATAAATTACTTAGAGTATTTCAAGTGTCAAATCGATTGCAAAGTTGCATTTTTACTAATTTAAATGATTAATAGTTTAAGAAAATAGATAAAATAAATTATTTAATGAGAATATAAAGAATAAAAATAAAGTAAGAAAATAATGATGGGGAAAACACAATCACTTGAAATATTGGGGTTCAAAATTCATCCTATACATTGCTAGCTTTTATTCTTTAAGTTGACTTTTTTAAAGTATTCTAATATTTTCCTAAATTGTCAGTCCCTTTTTAATTAGGGTCGAATTAATTCTCACGATACCCAAATAATTAATTAAATCGTGACATTATAGTTTAAATTGTCACAAAATTTCTATAAGTATCCCTAATCTAGTTATTTATATTTATTTTTCTATATCTAGGTTCTCTCTTTACCTCTTAGTCCATCAAAATCAACATGAAGAACAAAAAAATAGATATAATTGAAAAAAGAAAAATATATAATATAAATGCATAGAGTTAAAACAAAAGGAATAAAAAACTAGCTCCTCAATTAAGCTACATCTCTACCCGAACTTGATATATTAGAAACACATAATAGAATCAAATAACACTATTTTAATATTTTTAATCATGATAAATGATCATAGAGAAAATTAAGGAGTAGAAAAAAAAAATATGATATGAAGAACTCCTCAACGATCTCGCTTTCAGCCTTTAGGATGTTTATACAGGCTCTAGATATCTCATATCAAAGAAAATTCTTGAGGTACTTAAATAAATGATTGGATGCCTTCCCTCTTAATGGAGGAAAATAGTTATAATTAAAGTGAAGGTTTTTCTTTTCTTTCCTAATTAATATGAAACTCTAATATATATCCCATCTATACTTCTTCCTTTCTTTGAATATCGCACCCGCACCTCCTTCTTCATCATTGTTTTAATATATATATATATATATATATATTCCTCCTTCCTCTAACACACACATACACATGCCTTCAGCCTTTAAGATACTTCTACGGGCTCCAAATATTTCATTTTAAATTTTTTTTTGAAGTACTTAGATAAGTAATTGAATGTCTTCTCTCTTAATGGAGGAGAATATTTATAGTTAAAGTGGAGGTTTTTTTTTCCTAATTGATATAGAACTCTAATATATATCTCATCTATGTCTCTTTCTTTCTTTGACTATCATGTCCCCCCGTGAGCACACCTTTCATTCTTTCTTCAATTTGATTTTATTCCCTTTCCTATGAAATAAAAAAGATATAAATAGATTTTGTGGTAAAATTCTTTTTTATCCTATAATAAAGTGAGAAGAGGAAAATATATAAATACTAATTAAATAAATAGGTATGAAATATTAATAAATTTAATCAAACATAAGCCAAAACATATACCTATGTCACTTATCAGTAAATCTTGAAAACGCTTTTGACAAACTTTCTTAGAATTTTATCGAGGATACTCTTCAAGCTATTGGGATGAATATTTTTTTAGAAAAATCACTATGGCAACCAAAACCACTACACGAATGAAAACCCTTTTGAAATGGAGAACCTTTACATGAATTCAATTCTACTCGTGGCATCAAACAAGGGGATCCTCTTTGTTCTTGTCTTTTTGTTCTTTACATTGAACGTTTAATTCATTGCTTTTTTAGTAGTATTGATAAGAAAGAATGGAAACCATTAGCCTAATAGCTAATGAGCTTCCTATTTTTTATCTTTTCTTTACTGATGACTTGTTGTTTTTTACAAACGCTTCTCTCATTCAAGTTGGAATCACTCAAAAGTGTCTCCTTGACTTTTGCAAGGCTTTAAGGCAAAAAATCAACAATGCTAAATCAAAGCTCTATTGCTCCAAAAATGTCAACATTAATAGATCAGCACTAGTTTAGGAATTTCCCTCACTAGAAACCTTAGCAAATATCTTAGGATTCCTATCTTCCATGAAAGAGCATCTAAGTTAACTCTTGCTCCCCTCATTGAAAAAATTAATTCACATTTATCTTCTTGGAAGAGTCGTTATCTTAACATTGATAAGAAATTTATCCTCATAAAGTATATTCTTTTGACCCTTCCTAACTATACCATGCTAAGTATGCTCCTCCCAGATAATGTTCTTCATAAATTAGAAAAAAGTTCTCATAACTTCCTTTAGGACTCTTCTAATGGTTCTAAACAATTGCATCTTCTTTCTTAAGACTATGTTTCTAAATGGAAGAAAAATGGAGTCCTTAGTTTTAGGAATATCGAAAACCAAAATATTGTTTTCATTATAGAACTCCATTGGCATATTATTACAAAGTCTAATTGCCTTTGGGTTCAGGTACTTCACCATAAATATAAATGTAATAAGACTACTATCCTTATGGTCTTTAATTCTAGCCCTTCTTCTTACACCAAGACTAGTATTTGTAAAGTTTGGGATGCCTTTAAAACTCATGTTAGTTGAAAAGTAGGCAAGGGAGATCAAATATCCTTATGGTATGATATGTGTTCTCTCTCCCTAAGCCCCTTGTTATTTATGCCTCCCTTAAAACCAATGTTATCCTACATGCTAGAGTCTTAGATTTTTGCTCAATTACAGGCAGATGGAATATTGAAAAAATAAAGTGTTATATTCATTCCAATGCAGTCAGTTTCATTTTACTTGTTTAGCCTCCTAACTCTCATAGAGATAATGATGTTCTTGTCTAGGGATCTTCTTTTGATGGTGACTTCTCTATTAAATTTGCCTATAAAGTTATTGAAAATCATGGAGGAAATACCAATTCTTAAATTTAGACTACAATATAGAAATGACCTACTTATAAAACAATTAAATCATAGGTAAAGGTGCAAATTTAGCTATATATTATTTTTCGAGAAATATTTGGTAGCCTAAACTATCAGATGGTGCAAAATAAATCACAAACTTTAAAAAATGGAGTATTTAATAGCTCTCTGTTAACTTTAGCTGATAAACGTTATGTGGGATCTACAATGACACGTGGCACGACACAGGCACGAGATGTTAGCATGGTAAAGGTGCAAATTTAGTCACGAACTATTTTTTGAGGAAAACTAGATAGCTTTTACTATAACAAACTGACCATCCAATAGATTCTCCTTAATTTTGACCAAGTACCATTTATTTTTATATTTATAAAGCCTACAAAGTAGTAATCTTTCTAATCCTTTTATCTTTGTTCTCAATCTTAGTTAGAGAAGAAGAGGTTTGAAGAGTTTTTATCTGAAGACATTCACAAAGACGATGCTATCAAAGTAGGAAAAAATAATTCATGGCTAAATTAAGCTAGAATCAAGCTTTTCCCATGAGTAGTAAAATCAAGTTTATATTTCATTGGCATTGTTCACGTGAATGTCTTTAGATAAGAACTCTTTGAATATTTTCTTCTTGAGCTGATACTAAGAATGAAGGTAAAAGATTAGAGAGATTAATGCTTTGTAAGCCTCATAAGTATGAAAATAAAATGTATTTGGTCAAAATTGAGAAGAAAGTGTTGGATGGTCCATTTTTAATAGTAGAGGCTACCCAATGCTCCTTAAAAAATAACTCATGGCTAAATTTGTACCTTTACCATGCTGACATATTGTGCCACGTGTCATTATAAGCTTCACATAATGTTTGTCAGCTGAAGTTAACAGCGGGCTATTGAATGCTTCATTTTTAAAAATTTATAATTTATTTTATACTATATGATAGTTTAGACTACCAGATGCTTCTTGAAAAATAGTATATGAATAAATTTGCTACTTTACCCTTAAATTATTTCTTTAGAAAGCAGCATGGGAATACCTCCACACCAAATTTATCAATGCTAGTGATTCAAACACTTGCATAAGAACTTGTCCTGTTGGTTGCGATTTCCCTAACTTCTCTGTTCACATTTTGCACAACTATAGGAAGTATGGATGAAATTGGTTAAGTATTCCAAATTTAACACTTTCTTTTCCCTTTCCTTGTAGGATGGATACTCTAAGATATAAAGAATAATGTTGGAGGTTTAAATACTAGAAGAATCTCTTAGAAGAAACTTTTTGCTTACTTATACTAGAAAATAAATTTATTTTGAAGAGAACATCCTTGTCAGAGATATCATTTTCACTTGCATTCAAATTATTATTGGTGATCTTAATATTCAATCAAGGCTCGAGAATGTGCACTTCGATCAGGACAAATCTCTAGCAAGATGGATCTCACCTAAACCTAGCTAGGTTAGGCTGGACATAGATGGCTCAGTCTCCACCAATATTCTTGTCACTTGTGGAGGCATAATTCATGATGATCAAGGTAATCAATTAAAAGGTTTTTTCGCATACCTTAGTTATTATCCTAGCATTGTTACTAAACTTTTGGTCATTCTTGAGGATCTTAAACTTTGTCAGAGGAATAAGCTCACCAATGTAAATGTCTACTCTGACTCTCTTAAAGCTCTAACGCTTATTCATAGCGATATCAACTCGAATCATCCCCTTACTAAAAACTATAAAGAAGATTAAAGATCTTAGCATAGGGAATTGGATGATTACTTTCAATCACGTATTTAGAAAAACCAATAAATGTGCAAATTAGCTTGCTCATCAAGCGCTAAACAACAATTGTGATATTTTTATTTTTGATGATCCACCTCTAGGATGTCAAATCCTTATGAGAAAAGACATGTCTTCCTTTTCTTACATGGTTATTCGTGACTATATATTAAATAAAAAAGGAACAAGCTTTGAAATCTAATTGTTTTTTTTGATTAATTTTTTTAAATTTGTTTGCCTGAATTTCTATTATTTATTAGATAACACCTTCATATAAAAAAAAAGAAAAAGACTAAAAGAAAACTTATTGTTTGTTGGTTATAATATAGATGTAGATCACGTTTTTCAAGATTTTTTTTTGCTTTCTAACTATATTCAATTTAAAATTTTTATTTAATATAAGATTGTTCAATTTTGGTACATCATCATCATATTCTAAAAATTTGCTATCATTGTTTATATTTAATCATTTTGTACCATGAAGAAGTGTATTACATTTAATTATATTTTTTCTGTTTAAAAATATAATATATTTTTAACCAAACTACATCTCCAACAAATTAATTAATTATCTTTAAACTAACACTTAAACTCTATTGTCAAGTTTTTAAGGAGGACGAGGAGGAGAAAGAGAGAGACCAAGTGTGAAGGAGATTGATCTTGATCATACCATTAGATGCAGTGACGGACTTAGAAAATTTTACAAAAAATTTATTGGTGGGATTTATATCAAACAATATTAATATTTGATAAATATAATTATAAATATTTATTAAATTAATAAAAATAATTTTGTTAAAATTAAATACATAAGAAATAATAAACAACTGTAAAATTGTAATAAATTTTAAAAAATTATCTTAATATAATAAAAATATATTGAAAATGATAGAATAAGTGGTAGCTATTGATATCAAACCCTGATACTCTTTTTTAATGCAAAGAATCATGCTCTTTTATAATAATTTTTTTCAATATAAATTATTAAAAAATATTTTACATTTTATTGGAAAGTGTTACCTAGGAGTATGAATGAGTATAACTTAAAAATTAAAGAATATGGCCTTATTATATTTTAGAAAATAGAGATTACTATTTTATTAGAGAAGTTGAAAAAAAAAAACTTAATAATATTTTATTATATACTTATATTTATAATATCAACCAACATTCTTTTTAATTTCTATATCTCTATCTCCTTCAAAATCAATAATAAAAATAATATTAACTTTCTTAGTTGAACACTTGAGAAAATGTTGAGGTAATAAAGAGTGAAGACTCAAAATTTAAAAAAAAAAAAATTAAGGGATGCAAGGGCAATATTTTTTTTTTGGCAAATGATAATTTTTTAGAGGGCACAAGTGAAATTTTTCCCTATTATTTTTTTAGGAACAGATGATAGCCTAAATTATCATATAATATGAAATAAACTATGAACTTTAAAAAACGATGCATCCAATCATAAAAAATAGACCATTCAATATCTTTTTATTAATTTTGATCAAATATCATTTATTTTTAGATATATAAGACCCACAATGCATTAATTTCTTCAATTTTTTTGCCTTCGTTCTCAATCTTAGCTCGAGAAGAAGAGATTTAAGAAGTTCTTATTTGAAGGCACTCATGAGGACAATGGTAATAAAATAAAAGCTTGATTTTACTACACATAGAAGAAACTTGATTCAAGCTTAATTTAATCACGAATTATTTCTTTTACTTTGTTGTCATCATCTTCATAAATGTTTTTAAATAAGAACTCTTTAAACTTTTTCTTTTCAAGTTGCAACTGAGAATGAAGGCAAGAAAATTAAAAATATTGATGTATTGTGGGTCTCATAAGTTTAAAAATAAATAATATTTAGTCAAAATAGATGGAAATGTGTTAGATGATTTATTTTTTATAGTAGAAGTTACCTGGTGCTCCTCAAAAAATAATTGATAACTAAATTTATATCTTTACACATGCTGACATAAAGTGCTTGTGAAGTGCCATGTGTCATTATGAGTCTCACATAACGTCTGTCTACTAAAGTTAACTGCAGATTATTGAATGCATAATTTAAACTATTAGATGCTTCTGCAGAAATAATGTGATCATATTTGTACCTTTACCCATACAACTAAGACATGACGTTGGTATGGTGAGGGCTCAGACATAGTTTAGGCTTTTGTAATGCCTGTAATAGAGAGTTCTCTTGATTATAAGTTGTTAATGTACCTTTCCCTAATGTTATTTGCAATGCCTCACCTTTTCAAATAAGATGATAGCTTTTTAAGTGCTGCAGGGAATGTTGATGCGAGAATAATTGTTTTTCTGCTGAAGTTCAAGTCGTTCAAGCAGTAACGGATTCAGAAAACAAAAACACTTTTTGAGAAAAAAATTGGAGGGTGAAAGGATGAAGCTTTTTAATAGATGAAGCAGACCATCATCCTCCGCATAAAATTGACGACAATATGTGGACTACAAGGCAATTACGGCACAAGAAGGGTTAATCTCAATTCAACTTTATTTTGTATTTGGAAAAAAATAATCCTACCCGCAAATATATGATTACTAGTTAATATGTTTAATATAAAATTATATACTTAATATATTTGTGTTCAATTAAATTAGGATATTTATTTTATAGTAACAAATTATTGTATTTAATATTATTAACCTTTTAAAATTTACTACTTTAATTTTATTGAACAAAAGTACATTAAGCATATAAATTTAAGTATCTAAGTTCTTATCTATAATAATTGGATATTATGTTTAAAAAATATAAAATATAAAATGTAAATATAAATATAAATTAATTCAAGTCACAATAACTTCAATATAACTTTTCTAAACTTATCTTTAGAAAAAAATAAAAATTATTATTATGAATTTTAAATTTATCCAAAAAAAAGACAAAAAAAAACTTTTCTTTTGATAGAGAAATGATCATACATTTTGCATTTACTTTATTTATTTTTAATAATGGGAATCTGACAACGTCTTCAAAAACAGTATTTTGTAATTTGTGTATATTTGATGAAGAGCAAGGATTTTTTGACCCAAAAAAATGGAGAGAAAGGGTCAAATTTTTCATATAATTTTTTACTTAACAATCTGAAATGGGGAATCAAAAGAAAAATAAAAATAAATTTTCATGGGTGATAAAATTAAAATGACGAGACCAAATAAAATGGGTATGAGTAGTAAGGGTTTTATTTGAAAAGATCCATCATTTGCTTTTAATGTTTTTAAAAAATATAATCTCTACATGAGTATCCAAGAAACCTACATTTTATACTGTAAAAAAATGGGGAGAATATTTTTGAAAGGAACTTTTAGCATATTGCAAGGAACATGCCATCACTAACAACATATATAATAACAGGAAAAGGAAATGACACTTGTGAAAGCGATAAGCGTCGTGATTTTAAATGTGCTAGTGACAATAAATTTATGAAATGAAGTTGATTGGCACATTTCTGGCTCAAAAAAAAAAAAAATTTGATTGGCATGTAATATTCCCTGGAATATTTGAAAGCGTTCCTATGGTTTGGAACTATTTCTTCTTCCTCTTACCAACAAAACATATAGATGAAATTAGACTCTAGTTTCCTAGAGTTTGGCTTCGCAATTATTACGTCTTTTCTAATTTCTAGATGGGTTTTATTTATTTATTTTTTCCTTCTCTTTTCTCTTCCTTTAAATAAGAGTGAAGGGTTTGTGCAAAAAAAAAAAAAAATTAATAGTGAAGGGGCAGAGAAAATTGAATCAATGTATCTTAAATATTAAGTTTGGTATGCATCTTTATTAAATAAAAATAATCAAAGCTAGAGATATCAGATAAAATACAAAAATCTATAGCCATTTAATTTGCATGGGAGTTTTCATTCACCGCGATTTCTTCAATAATTGCACTTATTTTAGGAAAAAACAGAGTTATCTAAAATGATTTTTTTATACTTAGTATAATTTCAGTAATTTCCAAATCAGTATCGTTAATGAATGTTTTGTTGAGGATGAATTGACAATGTTGATAAATTATATTAATATTATTAATAATTTATTCACAAGTTGTGAACAAACTATTTTCTGTAATTTTGTATATTCTGTAAGACCGTCAGACCACCTAATTTTTTATTAAGTGATTAATTAAATAATCATACCATTAAAAGCAAATTTTTTACCGAAAATAATTATACACTTTTTGCTTATTATGTTTTTTTAAAACTCTTTTAATCAACAAGAACAACAGCAACAATTCTTTTACCCCACATATATCCAAGTTCTAGCATGCTTTATAAATGACTTAAATTAGACTTGAAGAATTTTTTTCAATACTATCAAATGACTTGTAGACTTATCCAAACACATTTTACCAACTCAACTCTTTATTTCAATCAACCCATTAATATTTTTTCATTGCTTATATTTTTCCAACCTATTAGATAGAATTTGAAGAATCTAACTCAACAAAAAGTGTAGATTTCATGACCCAAAAAAAAAAAAAACCCTTAAACTGCGGATTTTATGGCAGCATGATATTTGTGATTAACAAATAATGTTTGATTTAATTATATATATATTGATACATTATTATTAGTCATTAGTTATTACTATAAATTTTTAAGAAGAATTATTTTAGTTTTCAATCACTTAAATTCTATCTCTTTCAATGTAATTTGAATAACTGGTAAAAAAAAAATTTAATTTGAATCATTTCAAAGATCTAACATGAACAACAATTTTCATTCTTTTAACATGCAGCCGGTGCAAGAGTAAAAGAAATCAAATCATGTCAGAGTGTAAATAGTGATGGAACGTTTACAATTTTAAATATCTAATAGTGATTATAAGTTTGGTGCACTGCAACTTATTTATTAGTTTCTTTTTTGATAAATCATTTGTTAATTTCTCTAAACATTTAATTAAAGTGATTATTTAATTTTCCATAATAAATTTTTTATTTTTTAAATTTTTATTGAGGGGATAATTTTGAAAACTCATCAAGAAAATAAAAGTAAACATTAATTGTGGGAACTTGCTCTTTCAATAAAATTTGAGACCTACAAGATTATAAAAATACCACTAGTTATGTGGTGATAGTAGGGCGGTGTCAAAATGTTTATAAAAATCTTTTATCTAATTTTCTTGATAATTTGAGATAAGACCATTAGATTCTAAACAATATATTTTTTAAATAAATATCTTGAAAAGCCTTGGGTAATAATTACTTCATGTCAAATATTAAATTCTAAGCAATTAATTTTTTTGAATAAATATCATGGAAAATTGCTTAGGTAATAATTAGTTCATGCCACATAGTTCATATTATAAATTAAACTGTTCAATATTTATTATATTTTATATTATAATTAATTTATTATATTTATTAATGACATATTATTGTATATCAATAATAAATATTTTTTAAATTTTTAAAAATAAATTTTTTATATATTATTATGAACTAACCATATCTTTAAATTTTTAAAAATTTAATTTATATTTTTCTGGACATAAATTTTTTTTTTTTTGGTGCCAGGAAACTTTTACACGGTAAGAGTGGTTCTGCAAAAATTACTATGACAAGATTGTCGTGTTAATCGGCGGGAATTTATTCTTAAAAAAATCTAAAAGCAAAGTGAAGGATTGAAATTTGTTTACGTAAGTAACGGAGCAGTCGGTGGGTGTCGTACTTCTGTGACTCGTCTAAGCTGCCACCGTTATACGCCACTTCGTATGAAAGAATATACCAAAGGAATAAAAGCAGAGCACTAAAACTCTGTTGTGAAGTTTTCAGACCCCAGGAGGACGAGAAGGAGGACGAGAGAGACCAAGTCCCAAGGAGGTTGATCTTGAACTCGATCACACTATCGGATGGCTTCTACGGAGGGTCTTGTGCCTATAACTAGGAGTTTCCTCGCGTCTTACTACGACAAATACCCTTTTGAGCCTCTCTCTGATGATGTATCTCGTCTTTCTTCAGAAATTCGTTCTATGGCCAATAATTTGCTCATTGATTGTCCTCCTACTCAAGGTTTCATCTCTCTTACGCAATCTTTTTTTTTTCCCCTTGTAATTGCTACCCTCCCCGCTCTCGCCTTCGAAGCTGCTGAACTAGCTGCCTGTAGATTTTCCTATGGCGCATGAGTTTGTGCCTGTGTCACGGCGTTGTAAATTTTCTTCCCTGAACAGTGGGATTAACTGTTGCCCTTGGCATCTTACTGTCTTCAAAAAAAGTGCTTGTTTTGATTTCTAGAGCTTGAAATGGGAATAGATTAAGTTTGGGTGCTTACATAGGGTGTGAGAATCTAAGATCTCCACATTCTTGGCTATACATTGAAATGCACGATACCCATAAATATTGGATATCTAAATGTATCCCAGATAATAGATTTGCTCTTGAATATCTAAGATTCCTATGTCTAACCAAGCATGGGCACCATATACGAATCTTGAATATCTTTTAAATCACGCCGGCATTCTTATATATAACATCTGTATGTCCGTCCAAGATTCCTAAAATGTACAATCTTACATGTATATTAGGGTAAACATGCATCGGATCGACACCTTTGTTCTCATATATGTATATTTTTTTTGTGCCATTCCAGGGGAAAGCATTTTAATCGATGAAGCTGATCATCAGCCTCCGCATAAAATTGACGAGAATATGTGGAAGAATCGAGAGTATATGGAAGAGACAATCTTTTTATTAGAAAGGTCCAATTGGCCAGAAGGGGTAATCTTCCATCTACATTTTTCCCTCCCGTTCAACTCGTATTTATATTTTTTATGAAGGCTGGTATTTTAACTCATGAAAACGAAGTGAATGCATTTTTGAGTTTTCCTTCAACAGAACAACCATAATTTTGACATTCTGCTTGGTATAAGGCTCTTTTTTCTTTTTTTTTTTTTTTTTCAAGTTCGTCCATAACGGGAAAATGGTATCCATTCTTAGATAGCTTTCATGCTGTGAATTCAGCTTAAGCGGCAGTCAACACCTGATGATGTAGAATGTACCGTAGTGCTTGACCGGGTTAAAGACAAAGTTCATAATACTTTGAAAATATTGGAGTCTTTCCAAGCTAAAAATGCAGAACATGTTTTTAACACAGGTACCTCCTTGCCTTTGTCTTGAGCTAGTTGCTTTCAATAGATAACAAACTTATAATCGCTCATGTCTCAATTATTGGATTTGAACAAGTTAATTCATGTTTGATTGTGTATTAGCTTTTGCTTTCGTCATTTTTCTATGCAGATATATAAAAGAATTAAATCAAAAGTGCGAAAATGCAGAATAATTTCTTTGCCAATAAGAGATTGTAACCCTTTAAAAAAACCATGAGCAGAACACCACATTAACCTTTCCCCCACATTAGCTCTAACGAATCATCCTTAAAAATCTAATCTTTTGTCCCAAACTACATGCACCTTATGACTGCAAGTAATGCACAATGGCACAGTATTGTAGCTTCCTTTTTCCTTCCGAGCTCTTTACACCCTATCAATAGACAGCCTTCCAATATTTGAGGATACAAACTAACCAGATAGTTTTATCAGGTTAAGAAAAAAGAACTCCAAATGGGTTTATCTAGAACTGATCTTTCTGTAAAAGAACTCCAAATGGGTTTATCTAGAACTGATCTTTCTGTAATAGGATGGGATAGAAATTGAAAGAAAGACTCACATGAATTAAAAGAAAAGGAGCCAAGTGTCCTGATTCTTCTATCTGGATTGAGAGAAATGGATTCTAAATGTAGCAAGGGGGATTCTAGTTCGTGGGCATTCTAATAATTGAGGTTTCTAAGATTTTAGCAATACTTTTCACAACTCTACTTTTCATTGTGGATCATTTGTGGTTCAGGCTTTGCCTTTTCATTCCTTTCGCTCAGCAGTTTGCAATTATCCAAGCACATTTCTGATGCCCCTCAAACTAGCTTGGGATTACTTTTTAGTGTGTTCCAGCCATTTTCAGACACCTTATCCAGGGTCATTGTCTGGCTGCTTGTCCAAGTCAGCATGATGCTCATAGTAATTTGTGACAACAGGCAGTTTGTAGGTTGTGGTTTGTCTGCAATGGTCACATTTCTAAGGGCATGTCTTATACTTTACATTTTTTATGGGATATAATTGTATTCTAGGCTTCTCTTTGGTTCTGCGTTTGGTGAGATTGGACAACTCTTATTCATTTATCAGGTTGTTTTCAGGGCTTTTGTCATTTTGTTCCGTTATTCACAAGCTCATTCCTGTAGTTAACTTACCTGGTGCAGATAATTTGCACAAGCTCAATCCAATAATTTGCACTTGTATTGAAGTCCAATTGAGAGGTTTTTGTATATCTATACAATATTATTAACTTCCTTATTGATTGGTTATTTGTAAATTGTATATAAAAGCTTGATATCACTTATTAGCCCCAGTTAAAAAAAAAAAAAATTATTGAAGGTATCGACATTTATATCCCACATTATTAATTGTATACTTATGATCATTGACAAAGCATAACTTGAATTTTAACTAGACTGGAGCAGTGGATTCACTTGCCAAAAAAGTAGCTACCTAATATTAGGTCAAGAAAAGCCAATCTCACAAAATCCTAGTTCTAAAAAGTGGGGGAAAAAAAAATGCTGCCTACATGCACTAAATGGCT
The DNA here is from genome assembly GCF_029017545.1 of Prosopis cineraria. Taxonomy (NCBI): domain Eukaryota; kingdom Viridiplantae; phylum Streptophyta; class Magnoliopsida; order Fabales; family Fabaceae; genus Prosopis; species Prosopis cineraria. The sequence goes on along the minus strand of NW_026555630.1, from coordinate 799 downwards.
AGATTAGATGGCAAATACATGACCACAGTAACACAATAGAAATAGAGAAATGATTGCATAACAAGGGACCAATTATTAGTTCTACATACAATCACATAAAAAGGAAATAAAAAATGGGAAATAAATAAGCTGACTCTAATTGTAAAATTCCACAATGATAGAATTCCAAAGATATGCATGCATGACATGCTATTATATACTCCTGAACTTGAAAGCCAAGCCAACAAAAAGGCCATCCACCCAAGATCTTATGAGATGATTCTTGTGAGTGAGAGTCAAATGATTGTATATTTCACAATGAACAAGAGTTTACAATATATATATATTATTATATAGAGTGCCAGGTCAATCTAATCCTTGATTTCTAGCCTACAAAAAATGGAAACAATGATTAACTCTAATTCCAACAGTTAAGGAGAATAATAGGGGATTATAATAAAATGAAGTCAATCCTATTACTATTATTTACAAAATCAACAGGATTTCCACAAATCCCTTCAAGTCGGGTAGTATATGTCTACCATTTCCAACTACTAACAAACTTCTCAAATGTTTCTTTGTATAGACTCTTAGTAAAGATATTCGTGATTTGATTCCATAAGGGCACATGTATGAGTGATACGAGAGGCCCTTCAATTTTTTTCTTTGATAAGGTTGTTTGTCAACTCAACATGCTGATTTGTCATGCTGGATTGGATTGTGCGAATTATTTCTTTAATAAGGCCCTTCACATATACCTTGAGCTACAACTTGAAATTTTGCTTTAGCTTACTTTGTGCAACCACATTTGCTTCTTACT
>NW_026555629.1:0-56312 GCF_029017545.1 Prosopis cineraria | reverse complement strand
AAAAAAGCTATTAAAGTGTAAAATTTAAAACAATATTAATTGTGGATCATCCAGGTTTAATATATCAAGGCTCATACTTGGCACTCGAGTATGAATAATCAGAACTAGGTACTTTTTTTGTCTTAAATTAGAAAATTTTTTTTAAATAAAATAAAATTTTAAAAATACCCTTCATTTAATAACCTTAAATCTATACTTAATTAGTATTAAATAGAGAGAGAGAGAAAAGATAATATTGAAATAAGTCTATTTAATAAAATATTAATTTTCTCAAAGTGCCTTATATTTTGTGACGACTAATCTCTCCTAAAAGTGTCTTATAATTTAAAATATAGGAAGTATCATTTATGCTTGTAAAAAAAAAATCTTCATTGGATTTTTGGATATAGCTAGCCTTTAAGGGTGTTCATTATGAAAGTAAAATTTGTATTGGAATTTTATAAATAGCGTCTTTCCTAAGATTCATTTAGTAATAGAATCTCATTTAATCATTAATCAGAACAAACTCATCCCAAGTAATATGGTTCCATCCAAAGGCACACATATTTTGTAATTCTGTCATGAAACAACGTAACTACTGAATCTTAAATTAAAAGCAAGCACAAAAGTGGACAGCCAATATTGAAAGAAAGCTTATAAAAGATGTTCCTTTGAACACTTTTTGAGCCATCAAAGAGACACCAAAGCATGAGTTGCCTGCAAAATGCCTCTGAAATTTGATCTGAACGCCTATTTGCCTTCTAAATTCAACAAAACAATGATAAATATTATAAGTAATCTTTAAAAAAAAAAAAAAAAAAGCGGTTGTGCTAGCACTAGATTGGGGTGCGCGCGCGTTCGCGCTTACGTGTGCTTGAATCATATACAAGATTATTATTTTTATCAGATGAGATGTTGGCTGATAAAACCTCAACATTGTGGTTATGAAGAACATAACACAGATGGCACCGAAGAGGCCTTACTTCTTGGGAAAGCACACGCGACTAAACTGAGCTTCTTTGCCGCAAATGTTCACCTACCACATACATTTGGTAAATCCAAGTTTGAAGCCCTATCTTTAATGTTTTTTCAGGGTTTTAATGTACTTTTAATAGCTTCATCAACAATAATGATTGTCATATATTCCCTGATAGAAAATATGACAAATATTACTTTAGGAGGAATAATTTATTACTTCTTATTGCTTTTCATTAGTTTATTAATTTTGTTGCTTTTCATTTAACTTTTGTAAGTTTCCTTCTTGTGAAGGAAACCAAGTAGCAAGTGAATTTTATTGCTTTTCATTAGTTTATTTGTTTTGTTGTTTTTCATTTAATTTTTGTAAGTTTCCTTCTTGTGAAGGAAACTAGGCAGCAAGTGGACGTTTCCTTGTTAGGAAGGAAATCCCATGCTTATAAATAGCATGATTTGTGTATCCAAGAGGAGATATTGATGAATGAATGTTTGAAGCATTATGATTTTCTGAAATCTCCCTCTCTCCCTTTAGTTCTGCGTCTCTCTTTTATTCCCTCTCTCATATTTCAATCACTTCTCTCTCTTTTCACCTTCTCTGTTCTCACTTCCCCTCCACCTCCCACTCTCTGTTTTTGTTTCTTCTCTCTTATCCTATTCTGTTCAAATCAATGAATGTGAGTGTAAGTTTGTGTGTTTTACATCATTCCCTCCTCTGTATTTGCAAGAAAAAAAAATTATATCACACAGTTCAAAAAAATAAATTAACTATATTAAGTGTGTTTGTAAATAAAAAAATTGGACTATAATACCCTTTATTAATATATTTATTAAGCTTTCATTAATTATCTCTTATGATTATGAATGGTAAAATTATGAGAGATAATTTAAAAAGTTTTCAATAAATACTTATTAAAAAAATGTAATTTTACTTATATAAAAAAAAAAAGCTAAAAGTGATAGTTTCTTTGAAGAGCCTCATCTTCTTCCTTCTTTATGAGAGTCATGATGATGATCTTCTACATCAACTGTGTTAATAGCTCTCTTCTCTCTCAGGGATTATTTCTCCAGATTCTCCAGAGTGTTATTTGAATTAGATAGATTTTTCCTCTGTTGATCAAACACGGTTGTTTATGTGTGGTATGAGGTCATATATTTTTTTCAATATTATTTTTATTTAAACCCATTGCTTATAGTAGAGAATGTAATGTAAATGTTAAAAATTCTCATTTAAATAAGAGTAAAATTAAAAGTTCATTTTATTTCAAACAAAACTAATAATTTAATCACCCTTTTTTGGTTTCGACGATATTATTAATAAAAGTGCCTTACAATAAGAATTAAAAGGAGTACATCAAAGAGATGATTGATAAGACCACTAAAAAAGAGTAGTGGTGACAGAAATATGTGGGGTTGGATAAAAATAAAAAATATAATCTCAAGGTAACTGCAATCACATAGAGAATATGTGATTTATACATATGAAATGAGCTGGAACTAAGATTCTTGTCCTGGAGAATATGTATCATTTACAGTTACAAAAATGTTACATGTGTGAGTGATACTAGCTGAATATATATTAGGTGGCTACTTATTAGACCAATTAATTGTATAATTCAGAATAACAGCACTCCAAATATGCAGTGTGGTGTGTGTGTGTGTGTGTGTAGAGAGAGAGAGAGAGAGAGAGAGAGAGAGAGAGAGAGCGCTTGCGCTTTCTTTTCCTGGTCATTCTCTCTATATATTTGCATGTGAGCTTTATCCGCTCAAAAGGCCGTGTTTATATTAACGTATGCCCGCATCGATCTTCGCTATTAACGTTCAATTTCTTTTTCCGAAATCAATTATGCAGTTGTTGCTTTAATCATGCATTTTTTCTGTAAAGATCAAATAATTAATTTTTCCTTATATATATATATATATATATATATATTTCATTTTCTACCAGAAAATTAACAATCGCCGCTAATTAAATATTATCTTGTGCAATCGTTAGACGTACGAAGCATTTATGTTCCTTAGTTTTCTGGTATTTAACATTTAGCGGGGAGGTAAAGGTTGGACTGTAATTGATGGAAAAATAAATACAGTAGTATGAGAATCTTGTAATAAGCAAGCACTCTTAAATTCTTCCATGGAATCACATCTTAAGTTCACATATTAAAACATCAAACATAAAAGAAATAAAGGAAAATTAACAATTATTCCCCTGTTGATAATGCATATTAAAGCCATCAAATTATGACAAGGCAAGAGCTTGCTGGGTAGATTTCAAGTGATACGCAGAATAATTTCTTCAGCAGCTTGCTTGAATGTTTCCTCTGCTGATAGTGCCCCTGGAACCTGATCCGAATCTCCGCTCACCTGCAAGATTCATCCAAATAACCCTAAACTAGAAATCGTTTAACTACCATAATTCAATGAAACTTCAGATTTTTTTTTTGTTAAAAAAAAATAAATAAATGCAGAGATTGCTAAATTCAAAAAGATAAAGCTTCATTAATACACTTGGCATATAATGTATGCTTACTTGTGCTTGAAACATATAGAACCTACGACCATTGTCACATGAAATGTGAGCAGACAAAACCTCGATCTTGTACTTCTCTAGAACACAGCAGATGGTGCTGAAGGGGCACCAATTCTTAGAAGAGGTTACGCTGAATTGAGCTTCTTTGCCACAAATGTTGACAACCAAATTCGGAGAAGTCCAAGTCTGAAATCCTACTGGTTTATTATAACCATGTGGACTTGCACTCGGAGTGGGTGATGAGGATGAAGCTACTTGTTCAGACATGAAAGCATCTCTGGAAGTACCACTGGGATGGCCAGCATTAGAAGAGACAGACGATCGAAGTGATCGCTCCATCTTCTTCTTTTCCAAATTTTCCAGAGTTTGCTCCAAAGTTGTTATGTAGTTCAATGTTTCATCCACCACTTTGATTCTGTCAGCCTGCAAAACAGAATATAAAAAGATCTTACTTAGAATTTCGATCGTCTGAATTATAAAGAGATCCCCAAAATTAACATGCATATACCTTGGAGGGAACATGAGGCAGCATAGCTTTAAGGCCACGAAATAATGCATTTATCTTCCTGCGCCTCTCCCTCTCAGCAGTATCAACTTCATCACCACTACTACTAACAAGCTTCTCCTTCCCTCTGGTCGCTGGGTTCATGTGCAAGTTCTCCATTTGTTTATCAGAATCATCTGAATTATCTGCAGACATGGTGGCTTCAGAGAGAGGTGTGAAAGGTTGGTGATGATGAAGAACCTATTTATAAGCATGAAATGATAGGGGGGAGCACAAGGATTGGTGGCTCATACAGTGGGCCATAGTTGCAACAGTCGCAGATTTCAATGTAGGAAATGATGAGTAGATGCTAAGTAACTTCCCTTTTCACATGGTTTTTCATATTCAAAAGTTTCTACTAATTTAATTTACTGGCCAGTAATATTAGGGACTGTCATGAACTTGGTGGCTAGCTTAGCTGTCTCAAAGTGGGTAAAAAGTAAACAGAGGAATACCCATACACCATACAGTTTCAACGTAACTTTGCTTATTAGGTTGCAACGAAGTTGAATGAGTGTTCACGTGAGAAGCAAACTGGCATATAAAATGAATATGAATTGTGTGACCTCCTGTAATGTAACTGATGTCTCACCTGGGAAACAGAACCTCATCACATGAAAAACCACATATCAACATCAGTTATATCCCTTTGAGTAACAGTTTCAGAGACTAAATTTTTGAACCTATCCCAAGTTGAGTAAACTTCTATCTTCTTAGACCAACGGAGTTAGATCTAGTAAAAAGAGTTAATTTTTCATAACAAAAAGAATCAAGAGGTGCCCAACCCATATTTGGTATCTAACCATATACATCTCAAATAGAAATTGCCTCTAATAAGAGGACATGCATGTGTGCAATCAAAAAAACTTTTATTTTCTTATAAGGTGGCATCTCCTCAACATTAATTGCAATGAGATCTATACTGTTCAAATATAATTTGGAGAGTTTAAATTTAAATACGTTAATATATATTTTCTAGGTATAGAAATAAAAGAATTAAAAGGAACTTTTAACCTTAGACTATATTCTCAAGAGCATGAGGTATTTGTTATTGTGATTGGTTAAAAGGTCCAAAAATAAAATAATATTAATTCTGGACCATCGAATTTTAATATTCATGATTCAAATTTGGTGATGAGCACCCGTACCCATTACAATTATGTGAATCTGATCAATGCTTGGCATCAACAGATGGTAATGTTTTAAGTTTCTACTTCATGGGATAAGTGTAGAACAAATTTGTGGTTAAATTGTGGCGAAACATTTGAATATTTGGAAAATTCATTTAATTAGACCAAATTTGGTTAAAATATTTTTGTTACTAAATAAACAGGATAGGTAAAACATTTTTTTTTTTTTTGGAAATCATATAATGGGAGGGATATATCAACTTTTGTTACTAAATAAACAGCTGGGAATGTGATTCTATCCTAATATTGTTACTTATTTGACTAATGCTCATCCACCATGTGAGGAGAGAGGAGAGGATAAACATTTTTGGAAACTGGCTACTGGCGGTTTTTTTTTTTTTGTGAAATCTTCTTTTAATTTTTTAGATATAGGTACTAGAAGAAATGTGGTTAGCATATGGAAGATCCTTTGGCAGTGGCCAATTGCCAAAAAAAAAATCAAATCATTCATGTGGTTATCCACTCATGGCAGAGTTCATACATCGACATTACAAAGAAGCTGAGGACTTGATGTAGAGCAAGATTGTCCTTTGGTTGCAACACGCAAGTTGAAATGCACCTACTCAAGGACTGCCCACATGCTTTGGAACATTGGAAGACTGTTGTTAGCAATGAACAGTGGAGCAATTTCACCAATATGCAAGGCTCTGAATGGCTAAAATGGAATCTTCTTAATGAAATTGGTGTAGTTTATACTAGTAAGGTTCAACGGGATGTTTTTGTTTCGATACATTTGTTGGGACATTTAGGTCTTCAGATGTAGGAAAGTTTTTGATGATGAGTTTCAAGAGGCTAGATCTTGTGACCAGTCGTCTTTCTTTCGTGCTGCAGTTGATGTTGATTTAATTAGGAAAGCCCCTTTTTTGAGTTATGAAGAAAATGTTAGCCGGACTAACTTGGCCTAAAGGGAGGGTTTTATCAAGTTGGAAGCTGATGGGACTGTGAGCTTTAATGGTAATATTGGGTGTGAAGGAGTTATCTTGGACGAGAACGGTGGATGAAAAAAAGGCTTCCGTTGTAAACTAACTCCAATCCCATTGGCCATAGTAGAAGTTCTTGCTATTTTTCAGGGACTTGCTCTTTGCTTCAATTATGGTTATAGGAATATCCAAGTAATTTCATAGTGTTGACGCGATAAACCTGATAACCAGAGACTGCAAGGAACAACATCATTCCAAAGACATTATTGATGACACTAGAATGTTGATTCATAGAGATTGAAATGTAGTTTTTACTCATCTTTATAGAGAAAAGAATGTTATTGCTGATAGGTTAGCTAAGTTGTCTTTCAATTTAAATACTAATTTTTCATCTTTGATCATCCTCTAATAAGTGTTCAAGGGTTGGAGAATGATGAGGGATCCCCCCACAATTTGAATTTGGTGGTTATAATTTGGTTTGATTTGTAATGTATGTTTCAATTTATTCCCAAAACAAAAAAAAAAAAAAAAAACTCACTTCCCCTCTCATTTCCCTCTCCAGCTCCCTTTTCATCAAAAATATTTACAGGATACCAAATGGCTTAGTGTTTGGGATGATAATTATGTATCCAATCTCTTCAAAGGGAATATTAAATTTCCAAACAAACATTTTGTTACTCCTATGATCTTCAAAATTGAAAGTTACTGGTTTATCTGGATGGAGGGAGGGGGAAAATAAACTTCAGCCGTCTCCTTTTTTGCGCATGAATGGAAATAGATCAAGACTTTATCGCAGCACATATCCTGTAGTTCTCACGTCTCTGGAAATGTACCTTGAAGGTCGTGGATCTCAATGACCCTCAAAATCTTACAGAGAAGACTTCGGATATAATCTGAATTAACAAGGAATTTGTTGATCCTAAGGCATTCAGCTTGCCCACCTCTGATACCATCCACTTAGATCTTAATCATCTAGTCATTTGTTTTGCAAAGTCGCTTTATTTAAAACAAAAAACAAAAAACAAAGATTGGACTAGCCAAAATTGACACTTCCCTCTGAAATGTCATGCTAATACCAAAGATTCTGCAGAGAGAACCAGAAAAGAGAACTGCGAAAGTTGAAGATTTCTCGGATTATTAGAAGAGCTTTAAAATTATATCTAATTAAATAATGATTAAGTTTCATCAATAAAAAAATACATTTTAATATATCAAAGCAAATATCACAAAAATATGTTTAATATCAATTTGATTGACTTATCCATTAGGGTTTAATGACTGATTTCAAAGCAAATATCACATTTTCGTTCTCCATAGAAAATTCCTACACTAACGTAGTTTTTGAAGGAATACCCCAATAGTCGTGTTATTAGGTATCTAGTATTATCCTATTTAATAAGAAAATTTAACAAAATATTAAAAAAAAATACAAGTACCACTGGAGACAGGCACTACTTGAATTATGGCAGACTAGTCTATCACATGCATCTCCAGTAGGCAGCCAAGGTATTCTACATCATCCTTATCAACAGGCATCAACAAGAAACCTAAAATTGAGGTAAAGTTCAAGGGTTCTTATATCATAAATTAACTGTAATTATCCATTAAAAAGTATATATAGAACTCCCTATTACTCAAAACACCAATTTCTTTACTCCCTTTGTCTTTTTTTACCCCTTTTTTTTTTTAATTGAGTTTCCTTTCCTATCCACATATGGACAATTCCAGTCTCCTTCAATAAGCGGCAGCAAGTTCATCAAATGAAACAAAGCTAAGGTCTAAAGGCATGATATGACAGTTCTTTTAGGTCCAAATGATAGAGATTCTACATCATGTTGCTAAGGCCGTTGTTTTGCAAATGGGGCACAGGTTCTTCTGCTTTAGCCACTTCTTGATGCAGTTGGTGTGGAATTCATGTTCACAATCTAGTGAGGCTACATCCTCCCCATCAGTGTATTCCTCCTGCCATTGTTGGACAAATAAATGCAGTCATTTACAGGCATGTAAAACTTCTGAGGTATGACTTAGGAGCACTATTAGACATCACTATCAGACAACCACTGTAAATACCTGACAGATACAACAAGGTTCGAGATCTGTTGAAGGCTCGGCCATTACAGACACGTAGATCCGATGTTTCATCAACTTCATAATGGTATCCTCACTCAATCCAGTGCTCACATCTCCAATGCGCTCCTCCAATGCCAGCAATTCCTGAAATCCAAGTGACACTTGAGAGAAGTAACACAAGGGTAAGATATATTTCCCTCTCCCATGAGGAAAGGTTTAACTACATAGCCTCTCAACTTGAAAGCTACTATACTACAACAACCCCCAATTTGACCAAGGGATCTGCCTGGCTCAAAATTCTACTGGTCAAAGAGCCAATGCCATAAGTTTTCACTAAAATACCCTCCATTAATAAGAGGATTTGGGACAATAAGAGGACTCTTTTATTGGACTTACTTGAAGCATCTTTTGATTTAAGAGAAATTTGTGTCTGTTTATAATTGACAAACTATCATAAAATTCTCTCAAGGAAGATAAATGTATTTTACCCAGCCAAATTTTGTGTGGAATGGAAATTAGGAATACAATTTCTTTTCAATGAAAGATGTAAAGGAATACAATCTTTCATTCTTTTACCTCATAAGACATGTTATCAACATCAAGGCGCATGTCCCTGTGCCTATCATGAAGTTCAGCCATACCATGATATATGAACGGGTCAAAGAGCATATAATCCTGAATCACAAGTAAGAAAGCAAACATTTTTCAAGTTAGTATTCCCAATTCTCAATAATCAGTATAGAGTTACTAAGTCCAACTTAAATATTGCCATCACAAGCTGCCAGGACAGAGTTTAATTCACAAACAACACACATCATAAGGATTAGGTTGTCAGAATTGCACACCCACTTTTAGGTGCGAACCGAAATTATTATGAGATAGGGGATATATCAAAGCCCTTAAGCTCAGCATCTGAACTTAACAAAGCATATAACTGAATCTGAAGAACTTAAAACTTTGACTTTCACATACATTCATGTTTTACTAACCAAGCACAAAATCAAGCCAACTTTATCCTAGGTAGCAGTCAAAACCAAGCATCCTGAGATAAGACTGGCATGAACTTGACATTCAGCATAAAACTGTTTCCATTGCAATGCTCAACATAAGGAAAAGCACAACTACCTCAAAAACTGTAACTACACACAAACTTATATCCTCTACATGAAAACCTAACATGGGAAGCTGCATATGCCAACTAGACATTTCCATTCTTAGATTTACTAAGATAACAATAAAAGAAAAATGAGTAGCATGCACATCAATACATTGTCAACAGCAATGAACCAATGACAATAATTCCAACATAATATGATGTCATTGTCATCAACTGTATATATATAAGACTGTGAGCAAAAACACAAACCTCAGCTCGTAAGTTCTCACCCCTGCGCATTGCACTTAAGACTTGGCGAATCTGGCCAAAAAAAAAAAAAGCAACATATGCAGTTCGTTCAGGTTGGACCAGCTTGCCACCAAATTCAAACTAACTCCAAATGATTTATCAGATTTCAAATGATCAAAATGTCTGTTTACTGCCAGTGAATTATAAGAAACTAATTTGAAAAGAAGATTAGAAAATTAGAAATTCATTAGGAAGCAAACAGAAATTAGATGACAACTTCAGGGAAAATTGCTTGCTCAAGCAATGATATAAATGAGTGCTAATCTACGCTATGGATTCACTAATTCATAATTCCTGCCTCCATCTGTCTTGTATATTACAAAATGCTTCAGATTGTGAGAAGAATAAGTTCTAAGTCACCATTAAACGGCATAGCCTTTAAGTAATAATTCAAGCCATTCTGACAAAAGGAAAATATAAACATAACAAGTATAATACCTCAGATATCAATCGTCGTCTCCCCTCAATGTCAACAGCTAAAGCCCGCAATGAATGGGGTGCATTAAGAACTTCATCACCTCTTCTCTCCATCAATGATGCTAATCTTGGATATGATTGATGGTTGCCCATGTCTGGAATAAAGGAAGGAGGGCCGGAAGAAGTAGAAGATGAGGCAGAATGAACATTATGAACGCCAGATACTGAGTTCATTGATGGAAAAAAGGACCAGGGACTGAACTCTGATAATCTTTGCTGGCTCTGTGTTGGAACTTCATGGGGAACAATCCAGCTCGGATTAGTTAATGAATTGACACTTGAACTGGGTCCAATCCAAGATGCAGGAGGTACACTTCCAGAATTGTTCACATTACCAGATGATACATGCCAACTTGTAGGATCAAGTCCAGAAGATGAAGGTGCAAGGATGGGGTGCTCTGTATTGTCTCTTGGAAAAATTCTAAAGTTCAATTCTTCACGAACTTCCCTTTCTGCAGAGTTATAAGAAGTAGATGAACCGGCTCCTCTTGAACTAGAAGCTCCACTCCAAGGAAAAGGATGTGTGTTCCCTGGCAAACCAGGGATGTGCGTAAAATGTGACTGACACTGAGGAGCGCCAGAACTGGCTGCTGTAACTCCAGCTGTTAACCTTAGCTCTAGAGAATCATTAAATGGGTGAGAGGTAGGTCTTTGGCGGGAAGAAGAATGATTAGAATGCCTAGATTCCTGTCGTTGTGGATAATTCATCCTCCTGTCAAAGTTTCTCAAGGGCCTGTTCACATTTCCCATAACTCCTATCAAAGGGAATGCATCAGAAGCTAGTTGCCTCATCTCATTTCTTGGGTCCTGCTCTACTGGAGGATTAGTAACAAGAACATCCTCAGAAGGTCTAGACACATTTAAACTGCTGGAAGCATTATTAGAATTGAAAGTCCCAGTAGGCCAGCAACTGCTTTCAGCTTCTAGAAAAGAGCTTGAACTTCCTCCAGTACACAGCTGCCCAGAAGTACTTTCAAGAGCCTTTCTCTTGCAGGAAGAACCCCAATTAACTAAAGAAGAGCTTGAATTATCATTATCTCCCCCAACAATGTAACCAGAGCTTCCAGATGAAGTTCCTACATGATCACAGGAAGCACTACCAAATGATGTATGCTTACTAGTGAATCCATATGTATTGTGAATACTATCACTGCTACAAGGTTCTGTTCCTTTCCCATGATTAGCAGGGCTGGCAATGGAACCCATATTTAAAGCCGCATTCTGGGTTCTATGATTGGAGCTGGAACCTTGCAAGAAGAAAGGCTGAACTCTGGATTGATTTCCACGTAAGTCAGTATTTGAGCTGCCAGGGAAAGTTACATTATTTGGATCAAACTGCCGTTCTTCTGTTCTTAGAACATCCTCAGTAGAAACACCACATGAAGAAGACCAACCATGTTCAGCTTTTAGCCCATCATTATTGACTTGACTATGAAGATTCACACTAGAACTAGGTTCACCAGCATTCCATCCACCAAAGTTCTGAACATCAGGATCACTAGTGCATAAACATGCATTCTCACCAGAGGATCCCAGAAAATCTGACAGCCGAGCATCAACTGGATTTTGCATGTGATTCAAGGAAGTCTGCGGATCCATATCAGAGCCACTAGAACTAGGCTCCTGCAACATACTTACAATCGCTGGAAAGGAGCCAAGAGTCCTTCTGTTACCTTGCATCGGATATTAATTTATCCAACCCGATTTATAACCAGATAACCAGCTTCTCAACTTTCAAGCTAATCAGAGATGCACCCAAGATCACAGAAGTAACCTGCACAGAACACCTTTTTCCTTGAAGCAGAACTGTAGGAGTTTTACCATGCAGGAACAAATTTAGATTTTTTTCAGCAAAATTAAATCACAAACAATTCTTAGAAACAGGAGAACGAACTAGAACATTGTCATAAAACTGCTACTCGTGAGATCAAAAATCTCAAAAAGTGATGGTATATTCTTTCGACAAGGCCGCTTGTCACTGATGAAATCTATAGGAAATGGACTTGCTGGTGCGCACCTGATTTTCCATAAAGATATTTAGGAGGGTGGAACGGAAACCTTAAAACAAAGTCTGACCTTGTATGAAATGAGGATGAATAAATTCTTGAGGATGCTTAGGATACGAAAATCATGTGGAATACGAGATACTAGATCTCTCCTAGTGCTATTCACAAGCTCAGAAACCTGTAAAAACAACTTGGCTTTCTATTTCTGGGTGTTAATTGTACGCTCAATAAAGTTAACAGTAAGAGTCCTGTAGTGAACGACAAAAATATAAAACCACGTATTAACAAGTGCACAGCGTCTCGAGGGAATGCTTTTGCTCACCACATTCTCACCTCCACCAACGATGCAACAGGAAACATCAGTATCTTTAGGCACAACAGGCTAAGATAACACATAAGCTTGCCAATAATCACGAGGGGAAAATCAGTCAGGCCGAGATCACCCAGACAATTAAGAAGTGAAGCTTCACAATGCTCAATTCTAGGTTTCTGGGGTTCCAATGTCAAATCCAGCAGCGAAAATAAAAGTTGCCAGATTCAAACTACAACCAGCAGAAACGAATCGAACTTTGAAGGCTCCCAGAAAATACAGTGTGCTTCGGATCAATTGTGTATCTCAAAAGAAGCGGAAAAAAAGGGGGGGCAAATTGAATGGCTAAAACCTAGCGGGTCGACGCGATCCCTCCACCCCAACCCAAGGAAGGGGATAAATTTCCCAGTAAAAAATGCAATCCACACCTCTCTCTCTCTCTAGGGAAAGGGAATATTATCAGAGAATCATCGTGATGAGCACAAGCATACGCGAATCAGAATTGAGTCAGATGGAAGCAAATGCAATAGAAAGGGTGAAAAGGGGTAAATTACCAGAAGAGGATCCCGAGAATCCAAATGGGTCAAGCAGAAGCGCCTCCGTTTCTGCTTTTTCTCTCCGATTCTCCCCTCTCTCAAATTTTGGTATTTTTATCATCACAGAAGAAGCTGATTAGAAGGCGACAAAGAAGAGAACCATGAAGGTAAAAAACGAGAGATTAAGGGCGGAAGTGGGGAAGTGAGAGATTAAAGGAGGAAGAGTACAAGCACAGTAATCCTAACATCTAATTTAAGATTTTGATTCATTTCAGAGGGAGAGAGAGAAGGCCATTGGGTTCGGTCCTGAGTGGTGGCCTGATAGGCGCCATTCTTCGTACACGTAGCTCGCATGAGGCCATGTGGGTCCCATGTGGGTTGAAATTACATCGCTGGTTGTGAAATTCGCGTTTCTTTAGATTCAGAATATTCGCTCTAAGCTATGTCATGCCTTCCCGCACAGTGAGGAAAAAATGATTAAACGTTTGTCTAATAACTGATAATAGGAATGCAAAATATTAGATATGTAAAAAAAAAAAAAAAATTGACGCAAAAGTACCCGTCATAACGATATTCATGCTATTTGACTGGTTCAAGATAAGGCAAAAGAAATTACATCATGTAAAAAAATTCGGAATTTTATCATAGGTTCAAGATGAAAATGGTTGGAGTTCATATAATAGTCCAGAAAATGTTTTCTTGACCGATTCGTTATTGGTAAAAAGAAGTGGTTTGGGTAGAAATAAAAATGAAAATGACACTTAAGAATATGTTTAGAATGCAGTGAAAATGAGACCCAAAAAAAATTAAATTTAATAAATGTATTTATATTCTGAAAAGATTAAAATATTCTTAAAATTATTAAAAAAAAGTCGCATCATCTTCATCATCTGGCGGTGTTAGAACCTTGAACCAAAGGGGTGCAACATTTTTTTTAATTTCAACTGTATATATTTAAAAAAAATTAGAACCCAAATATCTTTTTAAAGTTTGGTTATGGTTAGTGGATGCAAAATATTTGGGCCAATGAATGTAAAATGATAAAATATATAACCTTTTTTTGTAATTTTTTTAAAATTCAAGGAGTGCATTACACATAGCGCCGCCCATGTTCATCATCCATCGTAATGTTTTAAGACCCGAACTGACCCGAACGGTCTGACCGGTTGAACCGTCACCCGAAAAAGAAAACATTTTGGTTCAATTATTTGGCCCGTTCTGGCAGTTAACTCGAGTTGGCCCGCTTTAATCCGAGCGGTTCTTAAAGACCTAGAACAAAAATTCGAAATCTGGAATGGTCGAACCGTTTTGACCCATTTTTTAATATATATATATATATATTATTTTTTATTTAATTATTATATCACCGATTCAACCACCAGTCTAACCGGTTGAATTATGAAACTCATGATCCATTGATATTTTTGATTCATTATTCGATCCAGTTTTTAAAATATTGATCCATTGCAAGTACGACTGCCATTTCCACTAAACCTCAAAATAGGGCTGCGCCTTTTTTTGTCCCAAGCATGGAGATCTTGCCAAAGCTCTTTCATCATCAAGTCCTCTCTAACAATTCCCATCCGGTGCTTCTTCCCCGTTGACGCATAGTCATGCTCCAAAATTAGTCACTTGTGCTCAGCAAATCATCACGAGCAAATTAAAGAGCCAAATTTGAGAAACTCCATCATGGTTGCTGCCTCACAACCACTATCGTCAAAGAAGCAAATCGAAGATGTCATTGATGAAGCTCTGTTGTCAGCCACTACCATCGAAGAAGCAAATCAAACATGGCTTACTTTGCTACCTTTCACTTCCACTGTTAAGTGTTAACGTTGCTGATCTTGGAAAGGTGCTCTTCAACGATGGTTGGGAGTAGCCATTGCCCATCAAGCATTATCAAATTATCCTCCATGTAATCATTGAGTCGATGGGCCTATCTAAGGAACTCAATTTCATCAAATTTGATGGAACTCTCTTCCCTAAAAACTCAACTCATGCGAACCAAATAAACAAGTTTATGGGTTTCATTTTCACTTTCATTTATCTTCCTCCAATTCCTTACCACCAAAGTATGCTGAACTTGTTGATTCGCTTGTTTTTGGTGGAAATAGAGCGTGTTGTTGCTGACAAGGATGATTATGTAACCCAAAGGCTGGAGAGGTTACGCAAGTTCCTGAATCAAAAAGTGTTTGTTCGAGCATTCTAAAATCTGGATCTGGGCTGCCTTAGACATTATTCATGCTATGCATGAACATAAAATCTGTGTTCAATGGAAGTGTATTCACGAAGCAGCGGATCTTGGAAGGAACTGGAATTTTCAAGCTGTGATTTCGGTGGTTGATGAAAATGATCTTCATATGGCATGGTATAGTTTGATTTGGCATAGCGGTGGAAATATTTTGTTTGGTACAAAGTACAGATACCTTCTTCAGTAACCCCTCATTCAGATTTAGATGAAATTTTTTGGGATCCTAAGTGGTTCACATAGGCATCAACATCAACACGTGAGAAATCATGTGATGGTAAAAAGTCCAAACGTTGTTTATATTGTTGCTGCCTTTGAAAGCCTCATGCTGATAACTAGCACTACTTCAGTCCTCCATTAAATGTAAGTTCATTGATTTATTTATGTAAAATTCTAGAAAACGACTAAATTTGTTAAAAAAAGTATTTTTATACAGTTAGTAAATTGAAAATTTAAAAAAGAATTAATTATAAAATTAGGAAGATTCATTTGTAAAAATTAAAAGCCTGGTTGCAAGTCAATTGTGAGTTATAAAAGCATTATAAACACAAAAAAAATTGATTGTAAAAATAAAAAAAAGGAAGAACTCAATTGTAAAAAGTAAAAAATCAGTTAGTTAATTTCTTATGGGATAATATTAATTACTTTACATCTTTGAAAAATCATTTCCAATAAAACTTTTTACAATTTACAATTGCAATTTCCAACTTTCTTGCACTAGGCATTGAAAATTCGCTACAATATATAGTTTACCATTGATTTGCAACTAAACTTTTCAATTTTTTATAACCAATTCTTCTTATCTTTGTAGAACCAGTTGGTATTAAGAAAATTGAAGAAGTACACATAACATTTAATTACTCTGTTTAAAAGATGTAAGACATTTTTTAAAGGATTGGATATTCAAAAATATAAAATATTTTTAATATTTTAAGGTATAATCATTAATTTTTTTTAAAAAGTGCCACTAATAAAAAATTAATTTATATTTATTTTAGAGGAACACACTCTATTAAATAGGGATAAATGTAAAAGATGATATTAATTTAAAAATAAGTAACTACTTTATTAAGAGATAAGATTCGATTAAAAATACTTTATATTTTTAAATAGAGAAAGTACAAAATTTCAATTTAAAAAATAATGTTATCTTATTAGACAAAATGAAGATTTGTTAACATATATATTCGAGTTCAAGATATAAAAAAAATGAATTAATGTTGATTTTTTTTTTTTTGAATGGAACACATCCTGTCAATGAATAATAACTAACGTTGGTATTTTTAATTTAGAAAATTTTCACAATTCATAACTAACATGCAACCAATTTTTTTATTTTTACAACAAAATCTTTCAATTTTACGATTAAACTTATGAGATTTTTATGATTGAGGTATGTTGTCGATTGTGTAAGAGCGTTTATTTATTTATTTATTTTTTTAACCTCAATCTCTCCTGTAATTTTAAAAAAAGAATTGTGGTCTTTTAGTACAATTTTTTTGGGAGAATATCAATGAATGGGTCCCTAAAAAAATTTTATATTTTATAAGGATTTTTAATAAGTAAATATTAATAAATTAAGAACTAAAGTTATTATTTTAACAACTATTGATCAATCCAGAGTCTTTATTAGATATTAAATTATTTCAAAAAAATTTCATTGGTATTCTCTCTAATTTTTTCCTCCCTTATCTAATCATTGTTATGCCAATAAAGATTAATTTAATTAACCAAAATTTAGCTCATAATTTATAAAGTTGTGAGTTCATAATCAATGATGTGTCAGTATATTCATAAATAAGGGTGTTCAACTGATACTTATTTCGATTGGCTCGGTATTATCCTGATCATATCGAGACATGTCTCGTCTCAATTTGAAAATAATTGAAACAGGATAGGAAAGAGATTCAAGGCAGGACAGGACACAGGATTATCATTGAGACGTTCCATCCTGTCCTGAATATTATATATATTATTTTTTTATTTAAAAATATACATTAAATACATTAATTATATTAATATAATTTATACTTATATTAATTATATCAATTATAATTTCAATATATGTAATTCTTATATAAAACTAAAAATTTTTTTATATTGATAATTTTAATGATATAAAGTAAATAGGGTGATATCTTTCTTTATAATCTATTAATTATATTCATATAATTTATTCTTATATCTATCTATTTAATAACTTTTATTTATATCATAATTTTTGTTTTATTTTTGAAAGAGTAATTAGTTTAGCATATTTTAACTAAAGTGAAAAAACAATGATTTGTTATTGTACTAACTTGCCTATTGTTGCTACTCTTATGGCTTAGAAATTATTCTTAATTGCTATCATAATGTATAATTGTGAATAATATAATTTAATAATTGATTTTAAATTATTGTGATTTATGTATTTATGTTGTTTTAATTTTAAACTTAATAAATTATATGGTTTATAATTTTAATGAACATTACCATTCATATTTTTCTTTGATATTATTCGATTTATCAGGACAATGAGATGTCTAAATCTTGTATCAATTTTGTATCATTTCCTAATAGGACAAGACGACTTTTAAGACTAGACAAAACACTAAATAAAAATTTAATTTCAATTTTTTTTTAAGATGGAGCACGGGACAAGAGTGTATTGATCCTGTCTTGTTCTGTAAACACCTCTATTTATAAGTGATTTAGAGACATGCTTGAGTTATCAGGACCAAACTCAAATTAAGTTTTGAAAAAATGCATGGGCTGTAATTTGGGCCACCAAAGTTTCGGGCAGTCTTCCCCCAAGCAATCACTTTGAATTTCAACCCACCTATGCTAAATGGACAACCGCTTATACCCAAAAAAATAAATAAATAAATAATAAAAAACCATCCACTTGAATATAATTTTATTTAATTCTTGAATTCCTAATTGTAAATAGCCCATTCCCATATCAGTTAGGTTTGTTGCACAACGTACACCAATGAATATTAAAAATTAAAAATTAAAATTTACGTTATCAAACAAATTATATGTGATCATTTAAAAAAAAAAAAATTGGCCCCAGGTAGTGTTTTTTCCACCTCTGCCACGGACGATTATCATGCATCTAAAACTGTATAATTAAATATTTTTGTTACGGTTTAATGAATAGTTTAGAGATATGCGTTGCTGGATTCATAATTCTATGGTTTTCAATTAATCTCCGTTTTTAAATAGACATACGCATTTTAAAAAATCTTTGATGTGTGTGTGTGTGTGATTTAGATCTCTTCTACTTTATAAATATTGTGCAATTGGAAATTTGCATACTAAATGTGTTGGTATGTAGTCAAATTGGAAAAGTAGAGTTAACAGTTTAATTGCTTTTTTTTTTTTCACTTTCAATTGTCAATTACTATCAGGTTAATCACATCCTTTGGTCCATGATTTCCTTTAAAAAAAATTTATATACTTAACATTATACATTTAAAATGATTATTTTTAATTAAATTACAGCATATGTATCTTTTATAAATTATTTATTATATAATAAATTTTTGTAATTAATATTATTAACACATTAAAATTCATATATCTTATATTTGATTTGATTGGATAAAAATATATTAAATATATAATGTTACATTCATAAGTCTTGTGCCTTTTTTTATCTCTAGACTTCTTCATTCTCAACTTGTTTTTAAGGAATAAGAAAAACTCAGTCGGCACATAGCATCCAAAAAACACTCAGTCGGCATTTAAGAGAGAGAGGGAGGTAGGGAGGGAGGGAACCCGGAGGGGAGGTTTACCCAAAATGGCAGAGAAACAGAGAGGGAGGGGGGAAGAAGAATTTTGGGCCATGAATAACTCTATGATTAAAAGTTTCTGTTGGACGATCGATGATCCAACCAAAATATCGGTCCAATAAAGCCCAATTCTCGAACGCTTTTGGGCCTATCCTATGAGCAGAACATTTGTAATTTCTTTTCTTTTCCCTTTTGGCCAAAAAAAAAAACTTCTAAAATTTTTTCAGGAAAAATATTAATCCCTACACTTTTTTTTCAGTATTTTAAATCTTTATAATTTTTTTGACATTCTACTAAAAATAAAAATACAGAAACTTAAAATACTAAAAAAAAATATAAAAATTTATAACAAAACTTAAATGGGACTTATAATTATATTTTTTTTATTTCTTTACAAGTCTATACCATAGCACGCACTGACCAGAACTGACTCGTGGTGTGTATTATTTGTTATTCTAATCAAATTATCATTTGTTTCCTTTTCTTTTTCTTTCCAAACAATATTTTATTTTTGTATAATTATCTTTCCATACAAGATAAAATCCATTTCCTCTCCCTTTTGGACCAAATCGTTTGAAGTTGAGACTAGTGAATTTAGGTTATTTCTTTTAATACTTTCACTTATTTTATTATTTTTATAAAAAAACAAAATCCTCTCCCTTTTTCTTAAAAAAAATTTACAAAAATTTACCAATCCCAACTTTATAAGCTTTAAATCCAATCATTATATAGTACCGTATTTTTTAGCATCCCTAATAATTCTTTAACGAAAATATTGAATATAAATAAATTTTTTAAATTTATGGTAAATTACCAACCCATAAATTATTATATGCATAAAAGTAAGATAAAAGACTATGTATGAATACCACCTACTCCCTTCATTCAAAAAATATTAGGTATTTTTTGAGGAGTTAAATTTTAAAAAATAAAAAATATTTTCAGTCTTTCAAAATATAATCGTTGTCTGTTTTTTAAAAGTGCCCCTATTGTTGAATGATTTTATATTTATTGTAAAGTATTTAATAGAGGTAAATATAAAAAGATAGGGTTAGTTTGAGAGTAGGTAACTACTTTATTGAGAGTAAGATTTAGTTAAAAATCCTTTATATTTTTTAAAAAGGAAGTATTTATTTATAGGTATGCTTCAATTCTATACTTTGAAATGCTTTTTTTATTATTCTATGCTTCGAATTTAGGTTTAAAGTTAGGTTCGTGATGATTTGTTATTTTTATATGTACATGAACTAGAGTATTCAAGTTCGGGATTAGGTTTGGGATATTTATCATTTATATATAATGTTCAATTGTCATAAAATTTTTATGTCAATGAGATCAAATTATATCAGAGTAAAAACCATTCATATCATAAATTTTAATAGCTTAATTATTTAAAAAAAATAATTTTTTTTATAAGAACATCTTCATCAAACCTCTTAACTTTTGGACAAATGATTTTATGATATATATTAAGCACATAACATTCAATATATCTTAAAATTTTTGTTATAATACTTAACAAAGTTTGTTAATAATAATTCTCATAATTTATTTCATTAAATATAAAATGAAAGTAAAATAAAATGACATCAATACTCTAAAAATGTGTATAGCATTATCTCGTTAAAAATAAGTAGATCTTATGACAACCATATCTTTAAACTATTGAATTAATTGCTCTGTATATACATAAAAGACTATATATAGAATTGAAATGAGAATTTCATTTAGTGTTTCATAACTTTTATAATGTGCTAACTTATGGGAGCCGAAAATATATAACTTCTACATTTTACTAAAAAAATTAAAAAGTTAGGCGTGGTTGTAGCCCCTGTCGGTCTCCCCTTTCTCCACCCCTGCTCCCAAGAGGACTGACAACTCACTCACAGTTTTGTATTCCTCTTTCTATCACCGAAGACACTATATGTAACATGAAATAGAAGAGTCATTTGGTTGAATTATTGGTTTACGTCATTGATTGTATGGGATGAGGCTTCAATAGAGCATAAATTTTATCTTGAAACTCTTGACATATGTTTAAAGGATATTTTAAAAATTAAACAACCTATTAGCTAGTTATCTACTTTTTAGAAGAAAAGTTGTTATGATTGGTGGAGACTAAAAAAAAATCTAGCCTCTCTATTATTTCAGGTGGGTTAAGAGAAGATATTGTTTTTGTTGCTATTAACATTTTATTCTCAAATAATTTTTAAATTGTTACACTAACAATGCATGAGACTTTAACAACAAATAATGAAACACCTATCAATGTCCTTCAAGAATTTTCAAACAAGATTATCTCAATTGATGATGAGATTGTTGTTGGAACTAACAAATAATTTGTAGATATTAAAAACACAGCTGATGTTTTACTCGATGATTCAAACAATTTAATAAAGTTGATTGTTAATTTGACCATTATAATTAGACAACCTCATTACATACAGGATGGTATGCAGAAGATATCTGATGCAAGTTATTCTTCATATCTATTTATGACACGAGTACTTTACTAGCTGATAATATGTTTTGAAAATATGAAAATATCTGGGTCAATTTTCATGATGCATAAAGAAGAGAAAGAGGTGAAATGCGAATAGCAGTATAGTACGGCTGTTCGTCTCATCGCGAAAGATGTCAAGCGCACGTGCAAATAGAATCTTCCAAAGCCTGCAATTCACTGACGTGCATCCAAAAATGGAAGTTTCATCAAAGCGAATGAATACATAGGACTAATCAAAACGCCAGATGTGTCCCTGTATCTCGCTCTTTACTGATTCACCCACCATTATCCATACCTCGATTTCCGAAAATCACAGCAAAAAAATCCACTCCCCGACAAAAAGCCGCCATGGAATCTCGCAAATTGGCAGCTTTACTTTCCTCCCTCATCTCTCAGCTCCTCCTTCTCATCCTCCTTCTCTTCCCTTCATTTTCTTCTTCTTCCTCCTCAGATTCCAATCCCCACTTCAATGCATTCCCTCTCGTCCAGCACTTTCTTTTTTCCCAAGAGATCGCCGCTTCCCTCTCCTTCTCCAAGAACAAGAAACGCAAGCGAGTTGACCCGGAGCCTGACCCGATTGATGAGCACCCGCCGAGTGGTATTGGAATTGGGGTTGTGGTTCGGAGCCCTGACTCTTTCAAGAGCTGTTTCAGAATGACGGCGTCTACTTTTGAGTGGCTCTCTGGTTTGCTGGAGCCATTGCTCGAGTGTCGCGACCCGGTCGAGTTGTTTCCTCTGAATCTCTCTGCCGGTGTCCGCCTCGGCATCGGCTTGTTTCGGCTTGCCAGCGGTTCCGATTACGCCGAAATCTCCAGCCGATTCGGGGTTTCCGTGTCGGTGGCGAGGTTTTGCGTGAAGCAGTTGTGCAGGGTTTTGTGTACCAATTTCCGATTCTGGATTGCTTTTCCGAACTCGCACGAGATTGAATCTGTATCGCGAGGTTTTGAAGACGTCTCTGGGTTGCCGAATTGCTGTGGCGTGATCGACTGTGCGAGGTTTAACGTAGTTAATTCTGAAACATCGTGCGAAGACAATATAGCGGCCCAGATAGTGGTCGATTCCTCGTGTCGGATTCTGGGTATTATCGCTGGGTATCGTGGCCATAAGAGCAATTCGAGAATTCTCATGTCGTCCACTCTGTACAAAGACATTGAAGAAGGGAAGCTATTGAACTCTCCAGCAACTGACGTAGATGGAGTGGCTATAAATCAGTATTTGATAGGAGATTCAAGTTTTCCTTTTCTTCCATGGTTGATGATTCCTTTTGCTGAATCTCTACCTGGTTCATATGAAGAGAATTTCAATTCTGCTCATAAGCTTATGCGCATTTCAGCTCTTAGAACTGTTGATAGTTTGAAGAATTGGGGCGTTTTGAGCCGTCCTATAAAGGAAGAACTGAAGATGGCAGTGGCTTATATTGGTGCTTGTTCTATACTGCACAATAGTTTGTTAATGAGAGAGGATTTTTCTGCACTTTCTGGTGGGCTTGAAGATTTCCAGTTTCAGCATCCGAGTAATAAAGACTCTAGATTGGAGGAAAATTCAAATACTAGGAATGCTTGGATTGTACGAAGCGCATTGTCTGCAAGAGCCAAGAAAAGCGATAGTTCAAGCACATAATGGATCTTTGGTGATTTCATCAGTAGACAAGTAATTGAATTCATTTTTCATTTTACTTCCTTTTTTTAAAAATAAATTTTCAAAGATATCACAGAAAGTAGAATCAAGAAATTCTTTCTGCTATTTTTCTCCTAGTTTTTATGTACTTTTGATTGGAAGAAATGATTGGCAGTAGGTTTTCATTCGTGGGTTGATTTCAGTTTTGCTGATCACATTGTCGTCAGAGTTCCCTTGGAAATGTAAATCCTATCTTTTGAGGACGATTAAGGTTTTTGTTTTCCTGTTAATCACAAATCGTTCTCCTGTTTAGAGTTTTCCATCTACAGAATCTCTGCTTCTGGGTGAGAATGTGCTATTGAAACTTTGATGAACATCTATTCTCGATATTTTTTTGCTTTTCATCAGTCCTGCTGAAACCAATTAGTTCTTTTTATGGCTCTTGGGAAGCAGGATTAGAAAATCATAGAGCTAGCGGTGAACCCATGGATTGTTTTATGATGGCATTCCTTTGATAAACAGTGTCTTCCCTTTTTTATAGTACTTGGGGAAAGTAACAGGACAAATGCTGTTCTTCAGTGCTTATGACAATATGATTACAGTTTTTGAACCTATAGTTTTGTTATATGTTACCTTTACATGATACGTTAATGATACAACATATGATCAGCTGTCATTACCATGGACAGAGCAAAATGATGCGGACAAGATATTTGAAGGATTCATTAATTTATCCGCATTTCTAACAGGGACAGACTTTTACCATTCCATTGCCAAACTTCAGAATCCCATCTATTGCTGGGAAGTCAGTATGTTACCCTTGCTTCTAGCTATTGACTTGAGCTAATGAGCTGTAGTTTATTTTTTACATTCAAGCACAAAAATTTAATTGGCATGAAATCATGATGCTCATGTTCACTTGAAAGACTTGTTAGAATTGCCACAGCTTGCTGTTTGCTTATCGATATGTTCAGTTCACTCTTCCCTATCTTGGCTGTATTGTTGTATCAGTTGTTCTGCATCATGGCTGTGTTCTGTTTCTTGCAAATGATTTGTGATCAAAATTGCGTCTGTTAAATTATGTGTTGTTAACTACAATACAGGAGCATTGTATGATCCTGAATGGGATCGTACAGATTCTTGAATATTCTTCTAACTTGTGTAAGGAGTAGGGAAACTTCGTTGTTGGTGATGTTACTGGGGAATGGAAGGTGATGTAGAGCCGTAATTGATTTTACATAGGCAATAATGTTGTTTGGTCAGATTCTTACAATTAATTATGAAGAATCTTTTGGAATGGTGTATGTCCCTGAGCATTTCAGGATGCACCTACCAAAGTTTCATATGGTACGCTCAAGGGACAAGCAAGGTGATTAGCCAAAGGGAAATACCTCAACGATTT
This sequence comes from Prosopis cineraria, assembly GCF_029017545.1. Taxonomy (NCBI): domain Eukaryota; kingdom Viridiplantae; phylum Streptophyta; class Magnoliopsida; order Fabales; family Fabaceae; genus Prosopis; species Prosopis cineraria. Next base: position 31,824 of record NW_026555629.1, on the reverse strand, counting down.
CTTCATCCACAGAAGGCTTTTACTGGTACTCGTGAAGGACTATATGGGAGTTGGCTTCCTTGCCTCGGCGCCACCGGTGAGGAGGTATGGAACCTCATGATTTAATTTTTTTTATCTTATATTTTTAAAATAAAAATTTTATAAATTGTAACAAATTTTAATAAATCGGTTCACCCATTTAGACAATCCAAATTTAGTATGAATGGTCTATATTTAATATCACATTTTTCATAAATTGATTTTCCAAATATATTCTATACAGCACAGGTTTAACATTAGTTTTTGTATAATTTTCATAAATTAAATGTGGACCATTAATATTGAATATAGACTATTTAGGCTGGTAAACATGTTTATTAATTTTTTAGAATTTATATAATTTTTTAGTTTAGAAAATGTAAAATAAAAAAATCTAGACGGTTTAAATTTCCAAATTTCACACCTACCGACCCCAAATATATGATGGTGTTTGGCATGTTTGGTTTCAGAAGAGCAAAAGTGAGCCAGTGAATGCTAGCTTGAATGTCTCTTCGTACATGGAGTAGTCATGGCCCTCCAGTTCAAGGGGTTATAGTAAACAAAACAAAAGAAACCTTCCTTCGCTTTAAAAGACGTGATGTTACATATAGTCATCTTCAAGTTATTTTCTCAAAGCACAAATTTAAAATATTTGAATGTTTAGATTTTAAATTTTAAATTTAAAATTTCATATTTAAAATTTATATATTTAAAACATTTTATTTGAATAGTGCAAAAAAATTTAAAAGTAAAAAAAAATGACGAGTTTAAATTCAAAACAAAAATAAAAGATTGAGAATATGATTAAAAAAATAAGTCAACTTATGAGTTGCAGGTCGGCCTATAGCGAGCTTTAGGTTGGTGGGTGCAGGCTAAAAAAGCCCGCTCCTTGGTAGGCTTGAATTTTTCCATCCTAACTTGCACTTGGTGGGTTGGCAAGTTAGCTTATATCTGACTCAAGTTAAATAGTTTGAGCCAAAACAGAGCTGTATTTGATCGAGTTGCATGTTATCCAACTTGCTGCTTGTTAACGGGCAATTCGTATTACAAACTCTAAGTCTAGTATGTGTGTAGTTAAACTGTTGTTCATTTTTCAGAAATAGAAAACTTAACGGGTGGGTAAGCAACAAATGTATATTCATGAACAAATTACATGACATTTTATTTTGTATCCACATAAATCCAAGAGCGTAGAGAGTTTAAAATTCCAAGTCGTTGAGCTATCAATGCTGCCGAGTGGGGTTGGCCGAAAATAAAAATAAAAATAAAATCTGCCGAGTGGGTTTATTTTTTTTCATTTTAAATAAAAATAGAAGGAATTGAAATTTTCAATTTTTTATTTAGTGTGACTTCAAATCTTCAACTACCGATTCATAATTCATAGTGAGTCATTAGTAAATGGGTTTAAATAAATACCTAAAAAATGTTTCCAATAAGGCATCTTTATGGAATTTAGTCTAATTAATACATATATAATTTGCAAGGCTACAGATTATATCTCTGTTATTGCGCGACATGTGATGTAATTAATTATTATAGTCTCGCATGCTTGAGATTATTAATTCTATGCGTAATTGCGTATAAGAAGACGTATAGCTTACCACCAGTATTACCACGAAAGGAAGGGTGAGGAATCTCTTCTCTTCCTAATTTTTAATCAGTGGATTAGGATTATTGAACAGTCAAAATTTGATCTCTTAGAGAGAATCCTTCTCCCCCAATATATATATATATATATATACACAATTAACTGTGCATGGTCTGGTTGACCTAGTCAGTTAATCTCTTCGCTGATTACCAAAAAACTCGTTTTTGGAATGATTATCGCTGTCATTTCATAAGATTTAGATCCCAAAGAGATCAGGATAACGTCATTATTTTGATTCTACAAGATGTTCAGAGTCCTTAAATTTTTTGTTTCTTGGTCGGAAATGCAATAGTTAAGGGAAAAGATTTTAGAAACCAAGAGTCAAGTCTATAGTAAGGGATCCCTCTCTTGCACGATGAATTAAAGTGTAAATTCGCATTTATACAGTATCTATATTTAATATTCAAATGTGTCTTAAATAAAATTACCTCTATTAAAAAAGATGCCTGTACGATAAAACAACACAGAGAAAAGATTTCGACCCTATGGCATTGATTGATCACCGACTCTTTTCCTTTTCATTTTTAACCAGCCAGTAGGCAAACCAAACTTAAACGGAAGGATTATGAAGATATTTTAGCTATGTTAAAAATATGAATAAAATGATCTAAAACATTTATTATAACTTAATTAATGATTTAATGGAAATTATTTTAAGACAGAGAGAGAATGATGAAGTGAGTTTATTTATTTTAAATGAGGAGGAGATTAAAAAGTAAAAGATCTGATTAAGAAAGGGAGAATTATAAATAAGTTTTAAGGAGATCAATTAATTTAAATTAAATCTCAACCAATTTTAAAATGTCAAACTTTAAGAATTTATAAGTTCGTCTTTTAATTTTATAACTTCATTGCTATGAATTTATAATTTATTTTTATAATTTTATAAAATTTTAAAAATAAATTATAAATTCATCATGATGAAGTTATAAAATTGAGAGCACAAACTTATAAATCTCTAAAATTTAAAATTTAAAAATCAGTTAAAATTTAATTTGAAGTAATTAATCCCTCAAAATCTGTCTATCATTCTCCCGTTAAGAAACGGACGAGTGAAGGGGGGAAAATCATTTCAATAATTGGATGCCTATGGGGTTTTTTATTTGCTTTAATTTCCCAATTTTTATTAATTTTCTTTTCTTTTTAATTAGCCTTTTCAATGAAAGTACACAGCATGCCGCATCCATTTGTCTTTGACTCCAACCACCTCCTTTCATTATTCTTCACCCACTCCCCAGTTTGACTTTCTAAATCGGTTCTTTTCTTTTTCTCTTTTTTAATGATGACACGGCCACATTTTAATTAAGTTTGTTATCCTATTTGAATATTATATGTTTTAATCGAGGATAACTTTTGACTGATTTTAATTAGAAATTTTTTGTTCATATTTTAAATTAAATCATGGCACATGAAGGAAAACTCTTGTAATGGCTCTTTATTTTTTCGGCCTGAAAAACTTCTACAGGGGCTAATAAGATATACTCAAATGTGACATGAGTGTCTTTATCAAAGTAGAACTTTTTACATCTAATTTTTAATACAGATCAGCTAACATGAGCAAGGGTATCTCAATCTCGATGTTTCATAAGGTAATTTGAATGTACTGAAAACTCTAACATTGATTAATATAATTAATGAATGAATTGAAGATATATAATCTCAAGTTAAGTCTCATTAACTAATTTGAACTATTTTGACAGAAAGACAAGCATGATAATTTACTAATTCAACAAAGTTTAATAATACTATAGTAAGGAGAGGAAACCATTTTGTTTAGAGTGTTTAACCAATTTTAACAATACTTCATCCATTTTTTTAATTAATTACTGAGGTAGGCACTAACAGTTTAGAGTTACAAGCGAAATTAAACCTGCGATTTTTCACTTATAAGAGAGTTCTTATGCTATCAGGCTACAAAGCCATTGGCATACTTCATCTATTTTGAATGTTGAAAAATTTTAACTAACTTATACACTTTAAGAAAATTAGTCATTCATAATAATTATATCTAAAATTACAATGTTTGGAGTAAAATGCTTTTATAATTAATGTTTACGTTTCCCCTCTAATTTAATGATACTATCTACTCCACCCGTCTATATACATGAGATATTTTTTAATATAATTATGTATATTAATAAAAGTTTGTTATTTAGTTAAAGTCCCATTAAATCATAGTAATTTTCTAATTTTTCCCTAATATGAGGGGCAAAGCTAGAAAATTTTGTTAGGAAGACTAAAAGAACAAAGCATATATGATAATTGAAAGAAAATTAAATTTATATATGTCACCAACTTAACATAAATATTTCAACCTATATATTTATATTCAATTTAGACAAACACATATATAAGGTTGATATGCAATTTAAACTCTAAACTATGATTTCAGGAATAATTTGAACTTTAAATTTTTAAAAGATATATTTTGAACTTCAAACAATTAAAATTGAAATAATTTAGCCCCATCATTAAATTTTAATAAATATTCATCAAAATTGAGCTTAATGTGCAATTTTCCTTATTTTAGGAGAACATTGAGAGTGAAATTTGGTAAAAATTGCACATCAAGCCCTAATTTTTAAAAAACTAATGAATATTTGTTAAATTTAATGATAGGGTGAAATTGCTCTAACTTTAATTATTTAAAATTTAAAATACATCTTTTAAAAGTTTAGGATTTAAATTATCCTTGAACTTATAGTTCAGAGTTTAAATTGCATATTAACCATATATATATATATTAATTTTTTTCATTAATTTTTATGGCGTAAGAATAATTAATTATCATGTTTATGATTAAATTGGTAAATATTTTATTTTTTTCATAAGTATTGAACAATTTAAATTCATAATTGGGATCTAAAGTTTCATTCAATATAAAAAATTCTATTATTTGCTCATTAAATTTACTATTAATTATTTCAATTGATATGTTTTTCATTCAATATATTTTGAAATTTTTGTTGCAATACTTTCTATAGTTTGGTAGTCATGATTCGTATAATTTCTTTCATCAAATATAAAAAGCAAAATTAAATGATATCAATTATTTAAGAGCAAATATAATGTTATCTTGTTGAAAATAAATAGATCCTATAATAACTATATCTTTAAGTTATTGTAGCAGTTGAACTATACATGCGTAAAATATTACTATAAATTTAAAATGAGAATTTCATTTAAGGTCTTGAGGCTTCTATAATGTGTCAATTTAGGAGTTGAAAATATATAATCCCTACAATTTATCAAGAAAAAATTAAAAGGTTAGAAGGCCATGGCCCTTGTTGGTCCCCATGTCTCCACGCTTGCCAATAACGTCAATTAATGTCATGGTAGTGTTGGGTAAAGCTTACAAATAATATCTCCTTTATTTTTAAGACAAGTATAAAATTATTTAATTACTTAAAAATATGATAACATCACTTATATTTAGAGATAAAATAAGATTTTAAAAAATACCCTATATATATATATATATATATGAATGGAGGGAGTATTTATGAGAAACAATTTAAAAAAATTGTAATCAATATTTTTTAAAATTTATAATTTTACTTAAAATAAAAAACAAACAAAGATATGATAATTTCTCTTTTAATTAAAATCAGGGTAGTGCATCTCTTACTCCTTGTAGACTGGAAATCAGAGAATTCAGAGAATTGCAATCGAAATGATTAGTTCTAATGTTATATGACATTTACTCTTTTCACATTTTCAGTTTTCAAAATCTTAACCTCACAGGCTATCCCATTTTCATACACTGAAATTCTACAAAAAAAAAAAATAAAAATAAAATCGAAAACCCTTATGCCGCCGCAGCTTCTTGCTTCTATCACCGTCGGATCTCGTTTGTCTTCCTTTTCTTTGTGTTATGCATCAACTCTTTCCAGGATCTATCTTTTTCTTCGCCGATCTCCTGTTTTGCTGGTCGTTTTCCCTTCTTTTACAGATTTTTGGTCTTCTGCCTTCTATTTCTTTGGGTTCTGGTACTCCCGTGGCAGCTTCTAGATGTCTTCTGGACCATTTTAGTTTTCTTGTTCTTCTAGGTGTAAGTGACATTATGTTCATGGAATCATCTGGGATAAACGTCAATTTCAACCTTCCAAGATTCAAACTTACATAAACAAGTTCTGGCAGCTTCAAGGAGAAGTTTCAGTGGTCCAGTTTATTAATAATAAGCTCACCCTTTATTTTGCCAATACGGATGATTTGAACCTTATGCTTCAACATGGTCCATGGATTTTAAACGGAGGGCTTGTTATTTTGAAAGAATGGCAACTCTTAACCAGGGTGTTTAAGTTCTACCTGTCCCAGTTGGCCGTATCTATCTTGATCATTTTGAAATGATTTTTCTTTATCCCAAAACATAAAAAAAAAATCAAAACGAGTCATTTTCAAAAGAGACAGAAAAGAGGCTAGGGACTCGAGATATCTTTTGAGACGTCTTGTCCCATCCCAATATTATATATATATATATTTATATATTCCTTTTACTATGTTATTTTTATGGTTTATTTTTTATATTTTCTATCTACTTTTACTTTATTTAATTTTGCATTACTCTGTGATACTTTGTCCGGCCAAACAAGTTGCAATTTTTTTTTCATAATTATTTATATTGATTTGAGAGATTTAAAATGCAAACCCACATTGCTCTCATTCAAGCAATCTAATGAGTTTATTTTTCAAGTTTATGCCTCACCATTGTTGCTTATTATAATCTAAGTTTATAATACTCTCCAACCAAAATGCTTGCACATGCACAAGGGCTCTTGTATTTAGGTGACTCATGTTCTTATATTTATCTGTTTATTTGTTGAAGCTCAATTGATTAATTATATTTATAAAAATTTGATTCTTTACACGTGTTAGTTGAATGTTACTAGTTATTTGAAGATATGAGGAAAAGTGACTAAAACAAGTAAGGGTGGTGATAAGTAACAATTTTATATATTTTTATCCTTTTAATTTAGACTTTTAAATATTTATTTAAGACTAATTAATTTTAATTGAATATTATTTAATTTTATTAGTGAATTTTTAACTTTTAAATTTTAAATACCTAAATTTTAGATTTTAAAATATAAATGATGTCATATTTTTGCACATTTGTTATTTAGTTTTATTTTATTTGTACAGATTCTTTGAATCTAATTTAAAATTTTTGAATAAAAGAATGTGGACATGTTTGAAAATTAAATTAAAAATTAAATCTTAGAAACTTATTTATATTTATTTTAGGTTTTTTAATGTATTTTTTAATTAAGGTTATTAAAGATAGTTTTGTTATTTTATTACATTATTAAGTTTTATTTAAGAAGAGACACAGCACGTGACGCACAAAATCACATTGAATTGAATAATAAATCAAGGAACAAGAGGCAACGCACATCACTTCTAGTTGAGATAAGGAGAAGGAGAGGTGGACGCGGTGATCGTCCTTCGTTTTTTATCCTTCCCTTCAATTTCCTTAGGCGATCGCTTCTCAATTCTGTGCTGGTTGATTTTTATAGCTATGAAAAATTAATTTTTTTTAGCATGGTTCATCACAAACTATAACTCTAAACTGTAATTAGAGTCTTTAATATTTAAAAAGAAATTTATGTTATATTTATTTTAATTTATTTTTTTTTCTCTACCTCAAAATTTTATATTTTAATTGTTATTACTAATTATAGTAATTTTATTGCATGGTTTTTGGATTATACATTTTATCTAAAATTTTACTTACTATGATCAATTGATACAGCATTAAAAGGGTAATTTGATTTGTCTTAAGTGATTATTCATGCTTTGTTTTTAATATGGCTAACTTAAAATAGTTATTAAGTTGTGGGTTAAAGAAAATTTTAATTAATTCATAACTTAATTTCTTATTCAATTTTTAAATGATAATTTAAAAAATATATAATAAAAGAAGAATAGAAAAAATTAAATAAATTCAATTTATTTTATAGATGAGAAAGATTAAGTTTAGGTGATTGAATTGTGATTGATTACGTTGCATATTCTTGGTAATTTTTTAGTTAAATTTGCTTTATTTATTTAGTTTTTTTAAAATTAATTTCCTCATAAAAAAAATCTCCCAGCTATTTAGCTTTTTATAATTCTAATTTAAGTAGTTAATGAACTAACTCTTAAAAAGATGATTTAAGTTGTGCTTTACTGTAAAATTTAATTTTTATTAATTTTGGTAATATTTCATAGTAATGTCAAAATTTGGACGCCGTTGCTAAAAAGCCAATTGTGTTAACTAGTTAAATTAAAAATATTTGTATTTGCTTTGTTTTTAGTTTCACTTCCCCCTATTTTGTGCTTTAATTTGATCATTCCTTCATCAATATCATTCCTATGGTTGCTAGAATCTTTTTTCTCACTTGCGCAGATTTTTCTAAAACTTAATATCTTTATATTTTAGGTAGTATTGAGATAAAGTCTCAGTAATCAAGATAATTCACAATTATTTATTAACATATAAAACTGTAAACAAGTATGTAAAGTAGGATTCTAAACCATATATTATAATACATATAATCAATATCACATGCATGAATATACTATCCATCTGAACCTCTACATTAACCTCTAACTGAATCTGTAAGCTACAACACTATACCAACTCTGATTGAATTAAGTCAAGCTCACCTTTCGTGGGAGAAATATCTAGCCAAAAGTATCATGTCCCACTTTCAAACAACGAGTTTTCTCTATTACACATATAATTAGGCTATCGTTTACTTCAACATCGCACCCTTTCGGATGCTAAGGTACTAAGGAACTCATAGTCATGATATGATTGCTTAGATGTATCATAGTAATAGTCCATAACTTGTTTGCTACACCGAATGTCCTATGATGCTAGCTTGATCATATGAATTTTAAATTTTACTTCACCTAGAGTAAACTCCTACTCTCACTATCATGCCCATGATTTTCACACAAAGCAATCAATGTACTTATTATATTCATATATCTTTTTCACTTGTCTTTTAATTATAATATGATTAATAAATGCATGTTATTTTTTTTAAATTTTTTTTCTTTTCCCATTCTACAAGTTCTAAAATCATACAATAATAAAATATAACATACTTAAATTCACAGATAACTTGTAGATGGTTAAACAAGCTAATAAATTGTATGAATTATCCTATTATCTTAATAATTTTTTTATTAAAAGGGTTACCCATGGTAGTTACCACTCTTCATACTTTAAATTTCTTAATATGCACTTGAGACATGTCAATTTACAAGATTAAGTATTACATGTCAATACTCAACTGAACATAAGTATCTAATAGAACAATTAAACTAATCTAAATTTCTAACCTCTATTATTGGACAATTTGAAATCCTAACCAACCTCCACAAGCTTCCCACAACTTCTACTAACCCCGTTAACTTCAATATAGAGTTTTTCACAATTTAAAACCTTCTACTTAAGCCTAAAATTGAATTAAGGCCTCAAAACTCAATCAATGACCATCAAACTTGTTACAAAACTTTAATCTTAACTTCCAACAACCCTATAACGATTATTAGGCTAGAGAAGAGAATAACCCTTCATAAACTCAAAACATAATTTCTCAACTTCTCAAACTAAAAGAAAATGAAATAGATAAGAAGAAGAAAGAGGTATAAAGCTTACATGAAAAATGATAGGTTAGAATTAACTCTTAAGCACCACTGAATTATTTCCCTAATGAAGAAAACTTCCTTTTCCCTTGTTCTCTTCATTTCTCTCCCTTTTTCCTCTTTAAATTTGACCTGACTCATGACCTATTTAATCAACTTTTTGTACCATGTGTTATGACACATTGCGCTATGCCGTGATGCGTGATGTAGTGAGTGAAAACTCATTTCAACTCTCCCACTCTGACCCTGATCTACTCCAATGTCTTCTAGATCTTAATATAGAAGCTATCCAACAATCCAAAAGGTCAATTAACAACATGAAATCACAATTTAACTAGATACTAATTTACTAAATTACCTTTTTAATTAGTAATTAAATTTTAGATTAAAACTTAAGATGCTACATCCTATATGAGTTGTAAGAGAAAATTTTCTTTACTCTCTGTGCCTCATACTGATGACTAACTAGAGGATAAAAAGATCAAGACAAGGAAGCTCGATCTTTATACATCATAGACAGATGTCAATATACATGTGCTTCAAGAGATGGTTTTGTTTGGTCAAGAGGTAAGGAAGGTCAATCCTTGTGCATCACAAACATATGTCCATGTTCTAGTTGCTGTAATTATTGGTTATGCCTACTATGACTTCATGGATGTCTCTAATCGTGATAGAGGTCATTTTAACTTTTCCCTAATGGAGATTAGTGCTATTCCTTAGACTTTTGGCCACCATTGAGTTTCTACACCAACATATATTCTTCTTCTATCACAACTAAAGTTTTCAAATATGAGTGTGCCTCATGGTTTGATGAGATTCTTTTCTGTATTTCTTGATGTAGGAACTGAGGCTGCTAATGATCTTGATGGCTCTCACAAGGTTTTAACCAAAAATCCTAATCATCCTCACATCAAGCTTTGGCTTTCAAAATGCTACGGGAGAAGATTTACTAAATAAAAAATTGCATGATTCATTAATTTACTCACTGCACTTAAATAAGCTCATTGTGAATTAGCTTTTAAGCTTGTTCTTCATGTCATCATTGTGAGTTCAACTCCATAACATTTGCATGATCAAGATAAGCATAATTAGAGCTTTTGCTTCTTTGGATTTTGTTTGTCTTTTAGGTTTATATGATGGTTTAGTGTATAGGGTATGTATGTTTTCCTTTGAGTTTGTTTATCCTCTTTGTTATTTTCTTTTAGCCTGTTATGTGTAGGCCTTTAAGTGTTTTGCTTAGGGGTTTTTATGAACATGTAGAGCTATCAATTAGGATCGGCTATTGAAGGGTTAAGACCTAAACGAGCTGGATTTGGTAAGCCTGATTTCACTTTAAGATTTCATTTGGGTCGACCTGACCCTAGGCCTTGAGGCTAAAGGGTCAGCCTTCAGGACCTTGGCCCCTTTTTTATTTTTCAATTTAAAATTCTAAAAACATATTTAAAATCCTAAACAAGTTATTACATATAATTTTAAGTCTAGCATAATGAATTTAAGACAATACACATAATAACAAATTTAAGTCTAATCAAAAGTTGCAATATCACAAAATCAACACCGATAATAATTAAACTCTACTAGCACTGTCGACTAAATTTGGATAATTTGTATTGTCATCGACATCAATATAATTTAATCACTCTCCTTGTGAAGCCTCATAAGTTATTACACATAACATTCAATTTTGTAGTATTTATTTTTTATATTAATTTTTTTAAAAAATATAATAAGACTTAAAAGGATCGGCCCTTTTATTTTTAGGCTTAAGAAGACAACTTTTAAACTCAATTTACTATTTTACACCTCAAAGAAGTGACCCGACCCTACATTTCTTGAATTTAAAAGGGTCGGTCCGATAAGCTCGGCCTTAATTGATGGCTTTATGAGCATGCATATTTTGTGTTTTAATAATATTTGACTCTACTTAAAAAAATACACAAAAATTCTACATTTGTAAGAATGTGATTTATGTAAGACAAGATCTATATTAAAAATATTTATATTCTAGATTTAAAAACATATGTTTAACATATTACACGCATACAATACTACTTGCATGCATGTGTTGTTAATATATCCGTTTCCCTTTTCTTTCTTTTTTGGGCTAGAATATCATTTTCCCTTTTCACTTTAATTTTCTCACGCTAAATACTTCCTATATTAGATTAATAAGCTGGCATTTTATTCATCCATCTGAAGCAAAATATTCACAATGGAGAGGCTTTTATGGTTTTTAGAGAGTGGAGGGTAACAAGTTAAAGGAAAATGTATTTGAAATATTTTAAAACTCTTACTTACTTTTCCAAGTATAAAAGCTATTCTTATTTAAGTTGAAGAGTCCCACATGCATTGCCTTTTTAAGAGGACATCTCAAAAGTAAATTTTCATCCTCAAAAAATAACTATATACTCCCTCCATTTAAAAATATAAAATATTTTTAACTGAATCTTATTCTTCAATAAAATAGTTATCTGCTTTTAAACTAACCTTATCTATTTATATTTACCTTTATTACAAACCCTACAATAATTATAAAATTATTTATTAATAAGAGCACTTTTAAAAAAGAATAATAATTATATCTTAAAAAATTAAAAATACTTTATATTTTTAAATAGAAGAAGTAACTTCTTACATGTTAAAAGTAGAAAACCACTTCCCATAAATAAGAAGTTGTTTATCCAAAGAAGCCGTTAATTGGATTGATATATGGTTCAATTCTAAAAACATGAGAACGGCCAATAAAGACCGCCGCTTAAACATGTCTTTTTGTAGTGACATAAATCATAGGAATAACTTAGAAGGACAACTGGTGCAAACTGCAAAGGATACGAGGACATGATTTCCGGTCCATGCTTTTAAAGTTATTGCTTTTTTTTTTTTTTAATCTAGAATCTACCTATCTATTTGTATAAATTTTTTAATCAACCCTGCTATTCAAAACGTTAGCAACAAAATTTTAATAAATAATAATAAAGATGTAATAGATATTTTAATTTTCCTTTTCAATAAGTAAATAGAAATAAATTTGGGAAGAATGACAAAAAAATCCCTCTAAAATATACAAATAATAATAAAATTTGGTAAATATGTTTTTTTTTTTGAGTTCTTAAAGACTTGTGTGTGAATAAATTTTAAAATAAAATGGCACTTTTTTTCCTTCACCATTCTCCCTCTCTTACTTTGTCTCTTGTATACAGCATTGTCACACTGCTATTCAGTTACACCCTCAGATCTTCCCAATTTTAGTGTGTTTGGATAAGGGAAAAAATCGATTTTCTCCCTCCAAAATCGATTTTTTCAACAAATTATCCAAACAGTCAAAATAAGACAAAAATCGATTCTCGCATGTTACGCGCGTTTTTTCGTAAGCTGATGGAATCAGCTTTTGCCAAAAGTTAATCAAAAAACGTTGGAGAAAATTACAAAAGAAAGCCCACGAGCAAATTACATATAAAGCACATAATTTAATAAAAATAAAATTAAACTCTTTTCTCTTCTCTCTTTTTTTTTCCTTAATTAAATTCAAATTTTATATCCTCAAAAAATTAATTTTTTATATTTAAAAATTAAATTATATAGTAATTTATATAAAAAATTGATTCTGATTAAATTATTCAAATATTTTTAATTCTGTTAAAATTAATTTTAAAAAAATAGTATCCAAACAGATTGCGTTATAACATAATCAATTATAATTAAAATCTACCACTTAATCAATTATTTTCATAATCTATTATACCTAACTGAAATCCAAACGGACCCGAAGATGAATTCGAAGGATTTCTTGTTTTTTACTTTACGTCAACATGAGTAGCATTGTTGCAGACTGGGATACGAATTCGTTGTGAAAGCTTATGTAAGATCAACGAGAAAGCTTATGTGAGATTTAAAGATGAATTCACTGATTTTTGGGGTACATATGATATGACCGCACCACATTACCCAGTAAACTGTCATCACAGTCTTTTTATTGAGGGAAATGTGATGTGGGCATATTGGAATTGCGGACGCTTGTTTTTGTGCCATTGTTGCAGATTGTAGCAAATAAATTCACGTTGAGGTAAAGTTAACAAAAAAAAAAGAACATTTGAATTCATCTTTGTCTCAGAAATCAAAGGCCGTGGCGGTGGGTGAGGTCTTGGGAAGATCCGAAGGTGGGATTTAATATGGATGTGAGAATGCTGCATACAAGAGATAGAGTATGAGATGGAGAATGGTGAAAAGAAAAAACGTGATTTTTACTTTAAAATTTATTGATGCAATAATTTCAAAAGACTTGATAAGAATTAACATATTTTGCAGAATTTCGTTGCCATTTATATATTTTGAAGAATTTTTTTATTATTTTCTCTAAAATTTATTTTCAATCTCACCGGAACTTCCTCTTGGAGTGAAAAAATAAATGATAGCAAAACGTCATTGAAGTCATGCGCGCATTTCACATTTTCACTTGCACTTGAACCATTGGAGGCAACATCACAATCACATTAATGCATGAACAACGAAGGATCTTGACTTTTTCAGCGAGTACCTAACTCTTCCATTGTCAAGATATTCCTCCACGTATTCCGATGGTGCCCACCAACCTTCTTTCCTTCATTCTTTTCTAATATTTTATTTTTAATTTTTTAAAACTAAACATTGATCCACACATTTTGTACATACCATTTATTTAAAAATATAAAATATTTTTAATTAAATTATATTTTAATAAATTAGTTAATTGTATTTAAGTTGATATCACTTTTTTATATTCACCTTTATTTAATAGAATGTATTATTTAAAGATAAATGATTGAGTGATTTATTTATTAAGAATATTTTTTAAAAAATTTATTAATTACATATTAAAAAATTAAAAATATCTTATATTTTTAAATATCTGACTTTTAAAAAATATTTTTTATTTTTAAGGAAAGGTATTGTATGTTTTTTATGAATCCAAATATTTTTTTTCCGACACAAAAGTCCAAACATTTAACTTATATAGTACTAACTCGTGGATATATATTAATTATTGTTGGCAATAAATAATATTAATTGTAGATAATTCATTGAATAACTTTACTTTGTTTTGAATCTCACCAACCCCAAACCAACCCCAATAAACTTTCGACTCCTTCCGACCACACCCTCTTGGACCTACCCCTACCTGTACAGTGTGTCTTATTTCTGGCCAAAAAATTGTAGATGCATGCTGCATTCAACAAAAAGATAGAATATAGCACACTTTTTTGGACTGCAAACAGAGGGAACAATAATTGAAAACTTTACAGTAGTAGCTTCTACATATAAATTCTTTTTCCATATTAAATGGAGTATCTTACATTTTAAAAAATAATTCAAATTAAACCCACGCTCTGATTATTACCAAAGTGTATTTTTAAAACTAAATCTGGCTTTTATAAATTATTTTATTAAAAATCCAGTTAAGAATATCTTATGAAATTATAAAATTATTTTTAATAAAAATTAGACTAGTGCGACCCAATGATAGACTCAATAATAGAGTGTGGAGCGTGGGCCCAGGTTCACGCATCCAACGACTTCACCAACCCCCGACCGGGTAGTGACCGGTTCAAACAAACACAGCAAAAATCTCCCCGGTTCAAGCCGGACTTCCCCGGCCTTATTTATACGGCCATGTTCATTCACCTTCATCTCCAAGCTCTGCTTTAAACATTAGACGACGCAGAGCATAATTAAGTACTCAGAAGGGAAAAAGTTGATAAAAGGTTGAGCATTTAGAGGTGTCAAAATGGCTTCCAACGGAGAACAGAAGCAGCAAAGTGAAGCAGGAAGGCACCAAGAGGTTGGGCACAAGAGCCTCTTGCAGAGCGATGCCCTGTACCAGGTACTCACACTGCACCAAATCGAAACCTTTTTTTCCTTCTCATAATTAACATATATTCATATTGTGATACGAGAATCAATATATATGTGACTACGTAAACGATGTTGCAGTATATTCTGGAAACGAGTGTATACCCAAGAGAACCAGAATCCATGAAGGAGCTGAGAGAGATAACAGCAAAGCACCCCTGGTAAGGGAGACTTGTATGAAAGATCTCATAATTGATCTTTATGAATATTTGGGTTGGTTGGTTGGTTTGTTTGTTTGTTCTGCTTTGTCTGGTTCTGGGTTGGTAAAACATAATACTAAAATGAAAAAATAAAAATAAAAAAAACAGGAACATAATGACAACATCGGCGGACGAAGGACAATTCTTGAACATGTTGCTGAAGCTGATCAACGCCAAGAATACGATGGAGATTGGGGTGTACACCGGTTACTCCTTGCTCGCCACCGCCCTCGCTCTGCCCGACGACGGCAAGGTGATGTACTAAGTCTCATTTTATTCCAATTATTAATTAATAATGAAAAAGCAACTTCCGGAAATCAAAAGAAAAAACGGGCCATTAATCTTTATTAATTTGATTCATTTTTTTATTAGGACGGTCAATTATATCCTGAGAAAAGCATATATATTTAAAAGGATAACAATATTTTAGAACGTTGGCTAATTGCATTTGTATCATAGTTGTCAAATTCTCAAGTTGATTTTACAAGTTTAACATTTTAATATTTTAAATTTATAAAATCATGTTAACTCACTCATAAATTTAAATTAAATATAAATTTAATTAAATTTATGAGTTTACCATTTTGTATTTCTAACTTATAAAATCATATCAATTAATTTATAAACTTGAACTAGGTGCAAGCTTCATTAAACTTGTTAAACTCATTAATTTTTTTTGAGTTGAATGAGTTAAGTATATATTATAAAAAATTTAATTTATAAAAGTTATAAGATCTGGTTCAAAGAAAAAAAAACTTGAAATGTAAAAACTAATATTAATAAAAAAAAACAAAAATGTCAAAAATAAGTTCCTCTATTTTAAAATTTTTATGTCTTCTATAGGATAATTTATCAATATAAATGAATTTAATTTTAATTATTTATATTTTTAGTATATTTAAATTAAATTACAATTATATTTCAATGGATATTTATTAATAGAGATAAACTCGTTTTATGATTTGAGTTTACAATGTGAATTTACATACTTGTCACGAATTTACTTAAATTTATGAATTTGTATTATTAGTTAGTTGTAACATCTTATGGTTGGCAAAAAAAAAAAAAAAGATTAATAATGTCTTAGTACTATAATATGGTTGGTCGGGGCTTTATATTATATCTAAATATAAAATAACATTTATGAATACAATAAATGAAATGCATTTATTTTTTATTTTATTATAATTTTTTTATAAAATTATTTTATTAAAAATTGATTAACAGTTTATATAAATTTTCAGTGATTATACTCAAATTTTGTATAAATGAATGATTTGTGTGATTTTATCATCAGTTCCTGAGAATTGCATTGAGATGAGTGCCTTTACCAGAGATTTTAATGAAATGCCCCACCCCCACTTTATTTCTATCATTAATCCGTTTCAATGAGCCATGATGTTCGCTTTAAATGTAAAATGCAGGGGTCTTCAGTTTCTGGATTTTTATTTAATATTTTTTAAAAAAGAACTGTTATTTGTTTTTGATGCAGATACTAGCAATGGACATTAACAGAGAAAACTACGAATTGGGCCGTCCAACAATTGAGAAAGCTGGTGTGGCCCACAAAATTGACTTCAGAGAAGGCCCAGCACTTCCTGTTCTCGACGAACTCGTTGAAGACGTAAGCTTTACGCATCCTCATCTCGAAATTTTTAATCAAAAAAAAAAATGAAACAAAAAGAGACTAAAACTGGAAAAAAAAAAAAATGGATGCAGGAGAAGAATCATGGGAGCTTTGATTTCATATTCGTGGATGCCGACAAGGACAATTACCTCAACTATCACGAGAGGCTCCTCAAGCTTGTGAAGGTTGGGGGTCTGATCGGCTACGACAACACCCTATGGAACGGCTCTGTCGTGGCACCACCTGATGCGCCGCTAAGGAAATACGTCATGTATTATAGAGAATTCGTGCTGCAGCTCAACAAGGCTCTCGCTGTGGACCCTAGGATTGAAATCTGCATGCTTCCTGTCGGTGATGGAATCACTCTCTGCCGTCGGATCAAATGAAAAGGCCGCTGTTGACTAATCTTAAGTTCTAAGACTTTGTCGTCTATGTGACGTCTACTTCTGTTTATACGACAGGAAATGAATGAAAATGTGTTGAAGTGGATTTTTATTTTTTATTTTTGGCTTTAAATTGTCAAGTGATGACACCTCTCCATAGAAAATGAGGCATCTTGTAATAATATGAATATTATAAAGAAAATCATTTCATCCTTTGATCTCAATTTGATAATAGCGGATTAGCTAAAGTGAAAAGAGAGGGGCAATTAGAATTGCCCAGCCCACTGATTAAAAATAGTTATTGTAACGAACAAAAGGTGTCAGGTTCATTTGCTTAACTTTAATGCACACGTTATTTTCCATCACATTTTAACTTCACAATTTTCGAATTATTTATCAGCATTCAAAATTACAATCCCAACCATTTTTATTTACGGAACTAATAATATTATTAGAGTTAGAGGATTGAAAAGAAATTTTTGTAAAAATTAAAATCTTGTGTGGAGTTAGATTGCCATCAAGTGTGCACTTTTACCTTTTTAAAATGAAAAACTGCTCAAGAGAAATGTTTTAAATTCTTTTTCTTAAATTAAAAGTTGTTAATTAAAAATCTTAACGTGTTTCGCAAATTTAAGTCTTCCACAAAACGTAAATGTTCCTCAACCCGTTGCTGGTAGTCGGTTACACACACATATATATATTGCCATCTTTCCGTTCATCTTCATCCCAATCCTCAGCCTTTTGCCACTCTCAAACGCAGAGCGAAAAAGCAAGGAAGAGAGACCAGAAAAAGGTAACAAATGGCTTCCAACGGAGACCAAAAGCAAAGTGAAGCAGCGATGCACCAAAACGACGCTGTCCGCAAGAACCTCTTGCAGAGCGATGCTTTGTACCAGGTACGACGACGTATCCCAAAACCAAAGCCATTTCTTATTAACTTGACAAAGATCGAATGTTATTGTTGCAGTACATTCTGGAAACCAGTGTGTATCCGAGAGAACCAGAATCCATGAAGGAGCTGAGAGAGATAACAGAAAAGCATCCATTGTACGTACACTTTGAGATTCTCGTAATGATACATTGACATGTGCATTCAGGTTTATCTGTGGGTTGGTTTTGATGATGAAAATAATAATGATGTATAGGAACATAATGGCCACATCGGCTGACGAAGTGCAGTTTTTAAACATGCTAATTAAACTCATGAACGCCAAGAACACCATGGAGATTGGGGTGTACACCGGCTACTCCTTGCTCGCCACCGCCCTCGCTCTTCCTGATGACGGCAAGGTGTGCATAAGTGTTCTCTTATGAGTCAATTTTATTTGAGAATTTTTTTTTTTGAACAAATTTTATTTGAGAATTTGATTTTTAAAAAAATCATATTCCAAAATAGAATCGGTTATTTTACTACCATGTATTATAAATTGAAGTAACTTATGCAATGAAAAAAAAAAAATTGGCCAGTAATTTATTAGCAACAGAGGGAGTAAAGTAATAGTACTCAGTACTTACCCGAGGTAAACCCGTAAAAAATGTGAGTACTTACCTTTATTAATTTTTTGAAAGAACGATAGAAAGGTTTCAAAATATGATTAATTAATTTAAGTTAAATTTTAAGTGTTAAATTTTAAAAATTTATGACTCAATTTTTTAATTTTGTAATTCCATTGTAATAAATTTACAATTTATATTCTAGATTTTATCAAGAAAAATAAAAATTTTTATTTTTCAACCATGATAAAATTTGAAAGAGAAGTTGCAAATTCATTATAACATAATTGTAAAATTGAAAGATTGAGTTGTAAATTTTTAAAATTTGACACTTATGATTTCACTTGAATTAATTGATCCTTTTAGGATTTTTATATCATTCTTCCTAATTTTTTTAGGAGCCTCAATTATATCTAATGAACGTATATATTTGAAGAGATTAGAATATTTTAGGACGTTGTCTAATTGCAATGATTGATCTGTATGCGTTACGTAAAATGTCTCAATTTTGGCAAAGAAAAACTTAAAATATCTCATAATATAATTGGCTCGATGGAGTTTTTATATTACATGAAAATATAAAATGACAGTTATGATTTCATAAAAAAAAAAGAATAGTTTATATAATTTTCTACTGAATTATAACTCAAATTTTGTATATTTTTATTTTTAAAATTTCTATATTCAATTTTAATATTTTTGTATAATTTTAAAAAACTTGTGTATACAAGGGATTATCAAATTTTAATGAAATTTATAGATGCCTCAATTATTTATTTTTATTTTAAAAATTAAAAAAGTTTTTATAAATTTTCAACATAAATGATTGATTTGTGCGATTTTATATTTTTATTATTAAAATAGAAACATTTATTTGGTCTGAATCTAAATCTAAATCTTCACTTGTCTAGACATAACATTATAATATTTAATTAATTTTCACTTTTTTTTCGACAGAGTAAAAAATGTAGGAGTATTCGGTTTCTTTTCTTTTCTTTGTTTTCTTTCTTTGTTTTTTTTTTTTAAACAAGGTGGTTTGATTTTTTTATGCAGATACTGGCTATGGACATGAAAAGAGAATTCTATGAATTGGGCTGTCCAACAATTGAGAAAGCTGGTGTGGCCCACAAAATTGAATTCAAAGAAGGCCCAGCACTTCCCTTTCTGGACGAACTCGTTAAAGACGTAAGCATTGTGCATCTTCGTCTCTAAAATTTCAATCCCAAAATAAAAAAGTGCAAAAAAAAAAAAAGGCTGAAACTGGAGGAAAAATGGATGCAGGAGAAGAATCATGGGAGCTTCGATTTCATATTTGTGGATGCCGACAAGAACAATTACCTCAACTATCACGAGAGGCTCATTGAGCTTGTGAGGGTGGGGGGCGTGATCGGCTACGACAACACCCTGTGGTACGGCTCTGTCGTGGCAACACCCGATGAGCCCTTAATGAAGTTCGTCACGTATTACAGAGAGTTCGTGTTGGAGCTCAACAAGGCTCTCGTTGTGGACCCTAGGATTGAGATCTGCATGCTTTCTGTTGGTGATGGAATCACTCTCTGCCGTCGAATCAAATGAAAAGTGCGCTGTTGATTTTCTCTATGTAACGTTTCTTTTGTTGTTGTTGTTGTTGTTGTTGTTCTGTTTTTGCTTTAAATTACAAGTGATGATGATTCCTCTCGGGAGAAATGACGCACCTTGCAAGTTGTAAGGGTCGGATATTATAAAATATTTATTAATATTTTAAAAGGAATTATTATAAATTAATAACATTAAATACTATTTAAAAAATTATATTATAACATATATATATATATATATATTAAACCCTATTATTACATGAAACTATTTTTTAATTGTATTTAGTGTGTTTTTATTGCCTAATTTTTAATATATCCGCCTATAAAAAGTAATATTTGCCACATGCTTTTAGAGAGCCTTAAAGATGAGCTTTCTCTCATCCTCTCTTATCACTTCATCAGTGTTGGTATTACTTGAATTATTTTAAGAATTTTTGTTGTTCTGTATTCCCTTTCATTTTGTAGGATGAGTTTATTTAATCTTAAGGAGCTGTTGTGCAATCAACCTGGTGTAATGAAATAGCTCTTAAGGATAATGTTCTTTGACACGACTCAAACTATGATTTTATCTATTGGTGTCAATAATTTTAAGAACTATTGCCTATAGATAAAGTTCTTCCAATTGATTGCAAATAATAATAAAAAAAAAGAGATAAGTTCAAATATCTAGTTTTTACTTTGTTTGATTTTGGTGTATGATATCATAATATGATTTGTGGCTGAGGGATTCAAATAAAGTGTGCCAAAGCTATTAATGTTAATTTCATGATATAGTCATATTGTATGGAGATTGAGCATATCAAGTAGTCTTAAGAGGATGAGACAAGTGAGTGTTTGAGGGATACCATAAATGATGGTATCACATATAATGAATTTCCATTGTATTGAAATAATACAGTGATTGAATTTTACATTCAAATGAGAAAAAATTCATTGGTAGCCAAATAAAATATTATGTCAGTCAGAGTATATTACTATAAAGTTAGCTAGTAATGAAGCTAAGTAGTTGAGAAACTTCATAGTGAATAATATTGCATTGAGAGTAAAATTGACACATATTATGTTAATAATTTATGCAGTTGCCAAATGACGATAGTCATTGTAAAGAGAACAGTGACATAGGTAGACATCATTTGAGATACAATTAAATAAGATAAAAGAGGAAGTTATCTCATTCGATTATGTGAGATCATATGTAAATTTGACAGATCTTTTAATGAACCTTTAGGGAAGAAATTAATTATTAAAATGTCGAGGAAAATGAGACTTAAGCCTATTTGAAATTGACGGTGATGACAACTCAACTTTTATGATTGGAGATTCTATGAAGAAGGTTCAGTGGATAAGAATAAGTCACTTATTAGTTTTACTAGCATTAAATTTTATGTCATTTCCTATGTCTAGAGAAAGTACTAGAATGTATTGATTAGAGGCTGAGCAAAAGCTTTTAATAATTTTCATAATCCTTTTGGATGGTATATTCATTGCAGATACACTTGATAAAATTACCAATACGAATGTATAATAGGGTTGCTCCTATGAGATTGTGGCAAAATTTTTAAAACATTTGTTAAAATCAGCCCACATATGGCCGATAACGTGTAAAATTGCTGATAATAGTGAAAATTACGGGGGTATAATTCAATTAATAAGGCCTTTAGCACATAACCAAGATATGTTGGTTCAATAACAAAGTTACATCAACTTTTTGGTGTTCTAAGTTTTATTAGTCTAGGTTTAGTTCAAGTCGAAAGATACTAAATTCGAAGTGATTATCTTCTATGTAATAACTCAAATGATAGTGATTCTTTTAACATATATGGGAGATTGTTGCAATGGTGTTAAAAGAAAAAGTTCTATGTTGCTCAAATGAATGGAAGCCTTAGTTTATAAATACTAAAATGTAAATTTGGGTTAATAAATAGGCTTAGAGGAGAAATAAGTTCTCACATACAATTGCACACAAGTTAGACGTGATACTAGGCAATTTTTCAAAATTTCAAAAACTATTTTGTGGAAATATAAAATTATTTGTATAAGATAGTTTTTCAAAAAAATTTCCCTCCTTTTAAAATTTGTGGGAGATTGTGGGATATTATAAAATATTTATAAGTATTTTAAAATAAATTATTATAAATTAATAGTATTAAATACTATTTAAAAAAAGTATGTCGTAACATATATATTAAACCTCATTATTATATGAAATTATTTTTTAATTGTGTTTAATGTGTTTTTATTGTTTAATTTTTGAGATACCTACCTATAAAAGGTAATAATTGCCACATGCTTTTAGAGAGCCTCAAAGATTGGCTTTCTCTCTTCCTCTCTCATTGCTTTATCAGTGTTAGTATTGCTTGAGTTATTCTGGGGAGCTGTTGCGTAATCAATCCAATGTAGTGAAATAACTCTTAAGGATAATGTTCTTGAACATGACTTAAACTATAATTTTACCTATTGGTGCCAACAATAAGGAGGGGTTTTTAGGATCGTCCACTATTTAAAATGGTTCCTTTGTTTCCGATCCTTTTTTTGGTAAATATTATTCCTTTGGTAGAGTGGTAAATATTATTTTTAATCCTTTATTCCTTTATATATTAATATAAAGTAGGTATTGTGAAAAAATAAAATCAAAAGATCATTCCCTTTATTTATTTTGCACTTGTTTTTTTCCCATCATATCTTATCTTCAAAATCACTCAACAAAGTCTCTATTTATAGAATACAAAGTCATAATAAAAAATTAGTCAAATAGAAAATCACTTTCTTTCTGATCACTATATGTTATATGGATTTAATTTGGATCTTTTGAGCACGTAATATGAGAAATTCAGCAGTAGAAGACATATTTTAATGTTAATTATATCACATAATTTTTTAAATATTATAACAATAAAAGATTACTCCCTCTATTAAAAAATGTCAGACATTTTTAACAAAATCTTATTTTTAATAAAGTAATACTTATCTTTAAATTAACCCTATATTTTTTATATGCACCCTATTTACACCCTAAAAGGTATAAAATAATCTATCCAATAGGAACATTTTTTTAAAAAAGATAATAGTTATATATTAAAAAATTAAAAATATTTTTTATTTGTAAACGGAGGGGATATTAGCCAAAGACAGCATGAGAATATTCAAACTTTTATGTATTGAATGGGATTGTTATTAATGAGCGGTTGGTGGACCATTAGGAAAAGGATACAAATACATGGCCATGGTCATGAATATTAATATAACGTTATTCAAGAGGTATGTATCTTAGATGCACTTAAATTTATTTAGTTTCATTTTCTAATAATATATTTTGGAAAAAACAATTATACATTAAAAAATACAATTGTAAAATACCCTCCATAATTTAATGGAGAAAGAGAAAATGCTAGTTATGGGTTGTTTTAAATGAATGAATTTTTAAATGTTTATACTCCTTTTTAAAGAAAATTAAAATTTGCAAGTGTATTTAATTTTTTTTGGATTATTCATAGGTATCCTTTCGAGACAATCTTATTCAAGTAATGGGTAAATATTAAATATGAGTATTTTTTTAATAAAAATTCAAATCTTATTCAAATGCATGTAATTGTTTGCATTGCTTTTTGCAATTTTTGAAAAAGTATCTTGGAAAATATAAGGAAGAGCATACTATTCATAAAAAGTTGGGGAATTGAACAATGATTCTTAATAATTGGGCCATCACCCCCTCTTATTTATATTTTGCAATTTGCAAGACTCTTTTTCATCTCAATACATTTCTCCTTGTTGGGGAAAGAAAGAGAAAATGACAAAAAAAAATCTCAAAATATACAAAGGATAATTAAATACTGTAAAATGTGATAATTATTATTTAGTTTTTGAAGATTTGCCTCTCATTTTAATTTTTGATGAAATGATATATTTGTCCTCAATGACTATAATGTTTTGAGAAATGATTACTTAGGTTGTGCTATTAATTAAAACAGAAGAAAAAATAACTACTTTCTTTCTGCAAATTTTATTCATAAATATTTGTCCCAAACATTAGTAGGGAGAACTATGAGGTGGGTCGTCAAACATTTGAGAAAGCTGGTATGTTGCTCACAAAATTGAATTCAGAGAAGGCCCTGCACTTTCTCTTCTTGACCAACTCCTTAAAGATGTAAACTTTCTTCATCTTCAAATTTCTCTCAAAAACAATGAAACAATTCAAAAAAATTCTGAAAGAAATTAAATGCAGGAGAAGAATCATGGGAGCTTCGATTTCATATTTGTGGATGCTGACAAGGACAATTACCTCAACTACCACAAGAGGCTGATCGAGCGGGTCAAAGGTTAGGGGTGTGATCCGCTACGACAACACACCGCGTGGAGAGATTCTATCGGGGCACCACGTAATGCGCCCATAAAAAAACACGTCATGTCGTCTAGAGACTTTAAGTTGGAGATCAGCAAGGCAGGCCCCTGCTGTGGACCCAGGATTGAAATTTGCAAGCTTCGCTTGGTGATGGAGTCACTCTCTACCGTCGGATCATACGAGTTCACTTTCTGAAACTTCACCACAGTGATATCCTCTCCTCCCCAACACAGCATGCAAAGATTAATATTCCACAGCATGCAAAGATCAATATTCTGAAATCCGCCTACGTTGACTTTTTCATGGTTTTAAATATTTCTCTCTTGTCTTCTTAATGTAACACTCCATATCCTTGTCTTTCTTGATCGTAATTCTTATTTTGGTATAAAATTGGTGGATAAATAAGAATAAGTTGTTTTCTGATTTTCCTTTTTGGTTATTTTCAAGTGACGTTGACTTTGCAGTGAACAAAAGGCATATGATAATATGGATATTGTAAATAAAATTATTTTTCCTTTTTCTGAACTTCAAAGGAGCAAGCGGAAACAAAGTGTCACTAATTTTTTTCCTTCAAGAAAGGTAATTAAAATGCTTGAATAGCAAAGGAGTACAGCTTCATCATTCATATACTCTTATACGTTTTTTTTAAATAAAAGTGCATTTTTACATTTAAAGAATTATTTAAATAGCACATAATATTTTATAGTATTTGTTGTCGCATTTTCACTTTTAAAATAATTCAATCGAAACATAACTCACCCTGATGCTAAATATCCACAAATGTCCATTACACATTGTCTGGCAGGCCCCATTTCTGTGACATGAGACTGTCTTGAGGGCGTTGGTGTGGCATGTGGCGTTAACGGCATCATCTCCAGGGAGACATTAAGCCAGATGCTCAAGCCACCAAGTCTTTCCCCCACCTTCGGTAGCACCAACAATGTTGCCACGCTTAAGAGGGAGATCGTGGTTTTCCTTGATCAAACTTCCTACGGGACCACCAGTGGTTGGCCTAGCGCCACGAAAGTACTTACACCAGGTCGAGAAGCTGATGGTCATCGGGTCTCCGTCGAGAAGCTAACCATAATTAGCCAGCATCCCTATAACGGTCCACTGATTTTTGAGATTTCATTTTGATGCCTAAAGGATGGTTCTTCAATCTTGTTCTCCATGGAGATCTGATTAATATCTGTTAGATCTTGATTGATCATCCAATTCATCAGAAAAATGACAGACGCCTTGAGAGAAGATGAATAGGAGATGCAAGAGAAATTGGAGCGGGTTGGAAGGGATTAGACAAAGGAAGGGGTTAGAGTGGGGTTGATGTGGCAGCATACTTGGCATGTTGGGTCAATTTTCACCCCCCCTCTTTCTTTCACCTAATTTAACAATCAATATCAGAGCATTTAACATTGAAGGCAAAATTGTTTTATTTTAATGATTTTAGGGTCGAAAATGATATAACAAATACTTTAAAATATTGAATACTCCTCAGATAATACTTCAATGACATAAATGCACATTTAGTCTTTTTTTATTTTCACTTTAAAGATATTTCACAGGTTCCTTATTGCATGGGAATAGGATCATTCAATTGAACTCTCAAAGGCAATGAACTATACATGTCTAATTATCTATTAATTAATTCTATTTATAAGGTTTTGATTAATTATTGTACCTTGACAAAAATTACAGGAAAAATTGATTAATTACATCACACTAGACCCTTCTAGTAATTCTTGCTAAGGTCCCAAAATTTCTAAGCAAGCCAAAAAGATAATGCACAAGTTTCTGGTTATTCCAAGTAACTAAGGGCTATAGCTTTGCTCTAACAATTTGAATCGATATCAACCAATGCAAAGTAGATTGGTTAGATACCATGTACTCGTATCGCATGTTCCAAAGTCCAAAGGATGTACCAACCCTTCTGTTTTTTTCCCCACAGTCATGCACACACAGCAAACTAAAACATGAGGCTAACTTCATGGTTTCAAGACTTCAAGTGACCAACATAAGGTTTATTTTCAAATAGATTTATTTTCAAACATGAGGCTAACTTCATGGATTCAAGACTATGTCTGTTTCCCCCTCAATTTTAATATCTCAATAATAATGTCTAAATAAAATATATACCATCAAATCTCTCCAAGATCCAGATTAATAAGAGAACAACGCGGTTTGTGTTCCTGAAAAAGGGGCAAGGATTCTCCCGATTCATTTCCCATCCTCTTCCCTTCTTTATTAGATATTTAAATGGTTCAGATTTGATTTTTTATAAAATTATTATTAAAATGTTAAATTATAAAAAATATATGAATAATAAAATTCATACGGTTAAAATTCAATATAAGCAATTAAAAATATAGCAAAAACAAAACAAAACATAACATTTTATAAGACATCAATCTAAACCATATAAATTTTGATTTAGTGGTTAAAAATGAGGAAGAGGAGGGGAAAATGATGGGAAGAGAAGAGGAGAGGATCCTCTCCTCTAAAAAAGACTCGTCCGTCCTAAAATTCTATACATATAAAATAGATTCTCAGAAACATTCTAGTAAAACTTAGCACCATAATCATAATCAGAGAAACAAGGGTTTATTATAGTTAGTAAAGTAGAAAAACCTCTCACTGACCCATCGGGGCTAGAAGGCTAGAAGCCATGACACGCATTCATTTCTGGATATCGGCATCATTGAAACAATGATCAGTAAAAATTATAATCCATCTCTTCAGACTTTCAACATAAAATTGAATTCAATTGTAAAGCCTAAATCAACCTTGCCATACTAAAAAGCTTTCCTTATCCTCTGAATTGCAATGCAAATAATAACTCATCCATAATAAAGACCAAAAAATAAAAGAAAGCGTCAGATCCAGATAAAAAATTTATTCTGACAGGATACTGAGTTCTTAACTAAGATAACTCAAATATCCACCGGGAAGGCCTCAAATTTATGGCAAGACCACTACTTATCAAATCCAGGCAAAATCAACTAAATCATGGATTATAAAACCAAGGCAACCTCATACGAGGCACACGGTAGGCAAAACGGCATCAGATCCATCCCATCGGCATACTATATGGGTTCCCGTAACAGCTCGCCATAACCCATAACCTCTTCTATTAGAGAAGATATATATCAAAGCAAAGAGAACATAATCATTCACAATCTAAACATATATTGCACAAGAATCAACGGACGCCTGAGAACATCATCGGAATAGAGCACGAAAAAAAAAGAAAAACAAGTCATCTCAATCAAAAGGATGAAACACTAACCTGAAAGCATGCTAAACACATTGAAAAGCGTGTACTAAGCGCGAATCGCTGTAGTCCACCAACATTTTAATTATGTTTGACACTATGTTAAGCATATGATAAACAAATAAAAATGTCGGTTATCATCCAACAAAACAAAGAAATTTATAGTAAATTTTAAACATCTAAAACATATTTCATTTCATAAACATTGCTATCCCACTGAGCAAAATTAAATAGAGCCATTGATACTCATATTGCAACCTAAATGACACGCTCGATATAAATAAAAGCATCTCAACAATCCATAAAGTAAAACGCCCAAAATTATAGAACTACTAGTCGACATCAAAAGTCTTCCACAGCATGAAACATGAACCGAAAATTGAAATATAAATCCACAAAGAGACCTTTTCCACTGAAGCGAAGCATTCAACGGTAGGACTTCTGGAACCTTGCGCGGGCACCACGACCACCGAACTTCTTGGGCTCGCAGCGCCTGGGATCGGCAACCAGCAAGGTTCTGTCGTACCTAACAAGGATGTCTTTGATCTCCTTCTTGTCTCTGCTCGTCGACATACTTCTGGTAAAATGCGACGAGGGCTTTGGCAATACTCTGTCTGATTGCGTATATCTGCGAGGTGTGACCGCCTCCTTTGACACGGATTCTCATGTCCACGCCGGCAAATCGGTGCTTCCCCAGGAGAAGGATCGGCTCGAATGCCTTGAATCGGAGGATCTCCGGCTGCACCAACTCAATTGGGCATCCATTGATCTTGATGAGCCCACGGCCACGCTTGCAGTAGGTCACGGCCACAGCAGTCTTCTTGCGGCCGAAGCACTGGACTTGTTCGAGAGCTTGATTCTGTGATTGCTCCATTGTTGTATTGCCGAAAACCCTAATTCCCTCCGCTGCTGTAAAAGAACGCAGCTGAAAGATGAAGAGTTATATAGTCATACATTAGGGCTTCTAAAGAGAAACTTTTTTTTTTTTCTGTGGGTTACAAGGCTTCTAAATAATCTAAATGTTGAGATGCCCAATCCATAAGCACGAGTATGGGTTTGTTGTGCTAAATATTAGCCCAAGCCATGCCCAACTCAGAGAGAACAACAGAGCTGAGATTTCTTATGCTAAATAAAACATGGCAGATATTCAACCAAAAAAGTTATTTATGGCTTTTAAAAAAATGTTTATAAGTAAGTTTTTTTTTAATTTTTTTAATTATTCAACCACTGGCAGAGTTCGTTATTTACATAATTCTTACCTAGTAAAAATAAAATTAAAAAAAATCTTATATTTATATCCATTTTTTAAAATTCATAAAAAGAAATATTCCCTCCATTCAAAAACATAAAGTATTTTTTTAAAAATTAAATGTTAAAAAATATAAAGCATTTTTAATCTTTCAAGATGTAATTCTTGTTTTTTTTTAATATTCCTATGATAATTTTATATTTATTGTAGAGCATTTAATAAAAATAAAGATGAAAAGATAGTGTTAATTTAAAAATAAGTAATTATTTTATTAGAAGATGATATTTAATTAAAAATACTTTACATTTTTTCTCCCAAGTTTGCTTTGAATATAGTAGGTAAGTTTCAATCTTTTGATTGTTCCTACCTTATTGTATTAAGGTGGTGGCCAATAATAAGAAAGTTTCTTTGTGAACTTTTTTTGCTAGTTGTTTTTTAGTTACTCTGTTTTCTTTTTATATTCAAAAAAAAAAAAGCAAATTTAAAGAGAGGAAATAGTCAATATTGGGCTGGTTAAGTCTCTCTTGTGTCGATACTATACTGTTATCATCCATGACAAATAATTGTCCATTTCCTAGTTCTGCCTCAATGGCCAGATCGCCAGAAATGTAAAAGAATCACCCTCTAAAAATTTATCAGACTGCTGCGTTGTTTAAATTATCGCTTTCACATTAAGTACTAGCTAATTAGCTAACATGCAATTGCAAGTTGGTGTGAGATTTTACAAAGAGCGGGACCCAAGGCCGCGAGTAAGATCTCAGAACAGTTCTTCTCCGCAACTGACAAAGGATTTCTGCTTCTCTCATGAGGTCGACGGCGAACGAATCCGGTGAACCTCTCACTCCAGCCGGCCGGCTGTTCCTCCAGCCAAACACGAATCAGGTAATCCACTGTGTCATCGGAGTCAAGAACCCCATTGACGTGGACTCCATCAAACCCTTAATCCGCGACTCTCTCATGCTCCAACACCCACGATTCACCAGCCTCATGGTACGCGACCATCGCGGACTCGAGCACTGGCGGCGAACGGAGGTCGACATCGACCAACACATCAAGGTCATCGAAGATTCCATCTCCACCACTGCCGGCGACGATGAATCGGCAGTCAACGATTACTTGGCGGAGTTGTGCATCGACGCTGCTGGACTCAGCACAGACAAACCCTTGTGGAAATACACGTTTTAATTGCCCATAAATGCGTGATTTTCCGAATCCATCACGCTTTAGGTGATGGGATTTCGTTGATGTCTATGTTGCTTGCGAACTGCCGGAAGGTGGATGATCCGGAGGCGCCGCCAACGATGGTTTCTTTCGATCGGAAGAAGGGCAGAGGAAGGAATTGGAGGATTGGAAGAACCTGTGGGGTTTTGTGGTAACGCTGTGGTTTTTGCGTGGTCTTTTCGATTGAATTTGTGTTGAGGTGCTGTGGGTTCGTGACCGTAGAACGGTGATAAGCGGCGGCGCAGGGGTGGAGGAGTGGCCGAGGAAGTTGGCTACTGCCAAGCTCCGCCTGGAAGATATGAAGTCCGTAAAGAAGGCCGTGACCAATGCTGTAAGTCGATGCAATTTTCGTTTTTCTCCAATAATAAAATTGAGAATTGAACCTCCGACCGTCCAAGTTTTAATCTGACGGTAAAGATTAAAAATATTATTTTATATTAATTTATTAAAATAAAAAATTATAAAATAATTTAATAAATTTTTTATTTGATTTAAATTTAATTTAATATTAAAATTTTTATAATTGATGTATATTGATTATCCATATAAACTTTACATAGAATATCTAGACTATATAGAGTATATCTGAAAATTTAAAATTTAAAATATTTAATTATAAAAATTTTAATATTAAATTAAATTCTTTAAATTAAATTTAGATCAGATTAAAAATAAAAAAATTATTAAAATTATTTTATAATTTTCTAATTTTTTTTTTTAATAAATTAATATAAAATAATATTTTTAATTTAGACCGTCTAAATCTCTATCTTAAATGAGCACAAACCGTTCCCCAGCAGCTCACCCTTTAAAAAGTCGAAGTAGTTATCAAGAAAATTGTAGGAGGCTAAATATATATAAGGATTTTTTTTAAAAAAAAGGAGCTTTTTTTTAAAAAGAAAATAGTTATAAATTTTTTAATGGAAAAAAAGATATAATTATATTATTAATTATCAATTCTTTAATTGAAACTAAAGTCAGTCCCTTTTTTTTAAAAAAAAAAATCAGAACCGAAATAGACTTAAATTCCATGTTAAATGATCTATCCCTATCTGTATGATTGACCTAAATTAACCTGCATAGTTAATTTCTTGAGTATCCGTATCCACTGCATATTTTTCCTTATATTTAATAGTAGATTGGTGGGATTCAACTTTTATTTGGCAAAGTTGAGGATTGGATTTCGTGAGTAAAAACACAAAAAGAAACACTTTGAAATAATTATCCTCAATTAGGTTCAGCTTTATTTGAATGTGACTGGGATGATAATGATTAA
>NW_026555628.1:0-56322 GCF_029017545.1 Prosopis cineraria | reverse complement strand
CAAACCTTACTTTGCTGAACCTGCACTATAAAGAAAACCTATTGATTGCTTCCGTAAGTGTATGAAATTGGAGTAGTAAAAAACTCTTGGAGTATTATGGAGTTGAACACAAAGAAAAATAATGATCTTTGTTGTCTGATCTCACAAGCAAACATGTATCAGGAGGTAGATTAAATTAATTAAAGCATTAAAACAAGTAAAAACAAAGAGCAATGTATAAACATGGTTGTCAATCAATCACAAAGCACTAAGGATCATGATTTACTTGTTGGGATGTCCTACGACAATTGTTGCTAAAGTCCCCTAATTATCTTCTAGTTAAATAGGTCATATTCAATTAGAGTCGAATTAGCTTCCACTTAATCTTATAACATCCAACTAAACCATTACGAGACTATTAAAATTACTATAAATTCCTATATTATTCCTAATTCATTTATTTATGTCATTTTCCTTAGGTCTAGGTTCACTCTTCTCCTTCCAATTCATCAAGCAAACCCACAAATGGATAATAAGGTGGTTAGCCATACAATTGGCATCAAGATCAAGGGAAATAGATATAATCCGAGCCAAAATACTTATAAAATATAAAAACCAAGTTCAACAAGGATTATTAAAAAAAAGCAAATAGAGAGCAAGTTCATCTCAGTCAAACTACTCCATATTGTAACTAGGAACTTAGAAACTAGAAAGCATCATAGCTAATAAGAGTCCCAAATAAAAAATAAAAAAAAGAGAGGGTGGATGATTAAATGAGCCACCATAGGGCTTTATTTATAAGTTTTCACATCCTATTACGCTCTCCTCTCTTTAGAAATATGTCTTATCACATTTATCAAATGATTAATCCTTCAATTTAATTTTAAATCATCTTCAGCCACGTGTAAAAGGTGGTGTCCGCCCATGGTCGAGCTTACGTTATATATCGTCCGTGCGCGGGCAAAGCATGGACAAACTCTTGTCGTTGCCTTCTTCTGTGGGCAGGCAAACCCCTCTTTCTGTCTCACGTCCACGACCAGTGGACTTGTGCGTTATCTTCATCCGATGTGGATAGGATCCGAGAGCACAAGACTTTGTTCAGGTTCCCTCATCTATGAGCAGTCTTGAATTGCACTAGGCACCTTTGCGAACAATTTGGACCTGAGCCCTTAAGTTTCTTATGACTTTGCTTCATCTGCGAACTGTCATGAAATGAATAGGACTTGTCCATGATCTGTTTCAAACAGAAGTGACAGGTACTTCTCTACATCATTGCTTATGGCCGATCATGAGACTCTGAAGCACATCGGAGTCTGGTAGTGCCTTGGTGGCCCTATTTTTGGCTTGGTATCCGCATTTCACCACTTTTAGCCCATTTTTTGTCATATCTTCTCCTTTTTCTTGAAACTTGCAAAAAGGTTTTAAGTGAGGCAATGTACCTTCTTTGCTTCGAGGTCTAAGCCACAATTAATCAATTAAGTGCCAAAACCACGTAAATGTGGGCTTGTCGCTTACAAATATATTTATAGTATTGAAAGATTTTTGTTCTTTAACTGTTCACGCAAGAACATATTTTATTTTTTTATAATATTTTCTTTTAACATTTAAAAATGTTGTAATATTTTTTTAATAAAAATTAATTATGAATGATGATTGACCCAGAAAATGATAGAAAATTAAATGATCTCAAAATTACAAATAAGTACCTTTTAAGAAAACTAATATTGATTAGGGTTAATGAGCCTTCCAAATCCTGAAGTATTACACAAAAAGCAACCTAAATCCTAAACTGTTAAAATGTGCAAAATAGACTTTGAAATTTTAAACTTATAGCAAATTATCCCCCACTGTTAACTCTTGCTTAATGCCATTACTATTTACAGTGCAACCCAATCAAATGCTGACATAATAATCCTTTGCTGATGTGTCATTCGTTAATGAGCATCATATATCTTAAACTATTGCACAAGTAGTATTCTAAACTCTAAAATTTAAAATTTTGAGCAAATTATCCCTACCTTTTATGTATAAAACATTAATTATTATGTAGACTAAATTAGCCTCAGCATGATTCATTGCGATGAACGCATCGTTAGCCTCGGTGAATGATCCATAATTTTGTAAAATGACTTTTTTGCCCTCTTTTCAGAATGTCTTCTAAACAATTGGTACATCATGTTTCCTATGATCTATATCCCTAATTTAGTCTTCTTTTGAATAATGTTTATTTATTTAATAGTAAAAATTTAAAATTTTATTTGAAAAGAAATTTAAGTACAAGAAGATTTTATAGACGATGGATGTAAAAGTTGATGATTTTATCAACGAATTTAAAACTCAAATTAATTGATCAATTAAAATAAAAAATTTAATTCAAATTACATATTAAAAATAAATATAATACAAGGATACTAAATGACTATGATGTACAGACATGCATAATTTAACTTATGAGATCTATAAAAGTGTGATGATCCTTATATTTGTAATATTGGGTTTTATCATACATATAACATGAGAGAGAATGCTTGGATCCATAAATGAAGAATAGGGTTGAGACTCCATATCAGATTGCTTGGCGTCTATCTCAGATATGTTAGCATGGGCAAAAATATGCTCCTCTTCATTTTCATCATGGCTCGGTGTGTATCCGTACGTTGTGTCATCGAAGACTTCATTCATCTTTTTCTTTTTCTTTTTCTTTTTTTTTCTTTTTTTTTTTTTTTTTTTTTGTTTTGTTTTGGGATGAGCTTTCATCATTGTTTAATGACTTGAGAATCTCGTGTTTCTTTCGTCTTTCAATTTGGGTTTTTGACAATTGTACTTTGGGCTGCCAATTTAAAGCCATTTGTTATGCTTGCTACCAGGAGGCTTGGGCTCACTATTCTCTTCAATTTGTCAGATGAAGAGAAGATTTTTCCCGCTGATTGAGGATCTCAGTGGGGTTTGGGGTATTCTTGGGCTTGTCATTATGGTGGGCCACAATAACGGCATGTTATATGTAGTGCCTATTTGGATCTTAATTTAATAAAATTGATTGTAAAAAAATTAATTACTATAATTAATTTTGACTATAATTAATTATGTTAGAATATGATGATGTTTGAATGTTATTTTTTAAAATAAATTTTAATAAAATTAAAAGTGTTTGAATGATTTAATCAAAATCAATTTTAGAGTTACGAATTACAATAAATGACATTTCTTTTTAAATAAATCAAAATAACCAAGTTTAAATAAATTTAATAAAAAAGTATGATCCTTAAATATTAAATATCAGTTTTACAATGCAAACATTCAAATTTTGTTCCAATTTAATTTAGATTTAACTTTTTACGGGTTCTTATAATAATCTCGAGCTATTCATTTTTTTCCCTCATATTCACCCATGGGTACCATATCATTGTGGAGATATGGCTAGGTATAACTCAAGAATAAAGTTGGTAAAAATCTGCAATATCTTCACTCTAATTAAATAAAGGCTCTCAAGTATACAGATGGGAAGATGCGATGTCACTGTGAGGAAACTTTTTTCAGTTTTTTGAGTGACATTCACAAGCCAAGCAACGCCACCAGGGGCATATTTGAAATTTTAACCATTCTGACAAAATAATAATGACACCAAAAGTTATAATTGAAAATTGAAAGCTGATCAGCTTATATAAAAACACAGTTTACGAGACAAAATCAATTTTCATAAATACAATTAAATTTCAGTTGAATATAATTAATTATAAAAAATTAATTAATATAATATATTTTAATTATAATTAATTATATTATAACATAAAATATTGCTATTAACTGTATCATGTGAGAATTACCTCAGTTGATTATAATATTCAATTGTTGGAATCTGTAGCTTGTAAAAGATTTCTAAGTAACAGGGTTATAAATTCCAAGCAATGAGACTTTGAGGAGGGGGAAATTTCTTAAAGTATATATATATATATATATATAAACACTAGATATTGATTTAAATAGTTTTAATAATTCATTTTAATTACTCAAAAATTCTAATCATATTGTAGTACATACATGTAACTAGTAGTCGAAGGTGAATGAAATGCATGATGAAGGGGGTATATGATTTTCTTATTTCTTTTAAATTCATGTACATATAAAATCTCACTATTTTTTTTTCTAAGTAGTTTCTTCCATGTAGTCATTCACTTATATGATGTCGATAATCTATCATTAATATTTTGGATCGCGAAACATCGTTTTAAATTTATTTACTTCGTTTATTGTTATGTGACACTTCAGATTTTCTAATCAACATAGTGTACGTAGCATGTATTGCGTTGGTAAATGTGATTTAAAAATCTGCGCAACTCATACATGATTGCTCGGAAATATTAATGGCATCAGAAACCATCAATATAGTACATGGAAGAAGACAACGCAAGCAAATTTTGCAATCAAGAGATAATCCACAAAAATTAATCATTGTATATGAAACATTTAAGCATAATCTTCTTGTGCATCGCATAGACGTAAATGCTAGTGAGGAGTAAAAGAAAGAGAATAGTGGGTAAAGAGTGCAAGTAACAATTTCCAGATCCAATGAAAGCGAATAATAGAAAGAATAAGATGGAGAGGGACAGATTCAAGGTATCAAACCTTAAAAGATTATGTCTAACATATAATCAAAAACACAGTAAACATTTATATAATGATGATGATGCTGCTTTTGTTTTGTTTTGTTTTGTTTTTTTCTCTCTTTGGTAGAAGATGATGATTTATTATTTAAAAAAAAAAAAAGCAAACAGGCCCACGCATAAAATCAGATGGATATGGACAATGGATTCGATTGCTCCAGACAACGGCTTCCAAAATCCATGAGCTTGGGGCAGTGAAACAATCCTATGTACATCCATTCCTCTATATAACATTTTCCAGAAAAGCAGTTTCTCCGGGCCAAGTCTAAAAAATTTCAGCATTTCAATTGTCATGATCAGACCAATGCAGCATATGAAATAGATTATAACATAAACCAAGTGATAATTTGGAATTTAAGTCGTATGTGCCGAGCAAGTTTTAAAACCAAATAGATACGCCTAAGAGACCATCATATCTCTTAATGTTGCTAGCAACATCTATAATTATTTCGTGAATGGTTATACATTTTCTATGCTCTCGTTAAACACAGTGAACTCTAAATGGATTTTATTGAAGGAGCAATCTCTTGTACAACTCCTAGTTTCTCTTCAAAGCAATTTTGACAAATCAATTTCCATTATAAAGAGCTAACAACTAGAACAAGAACTTCCAGCCCAGAAGTTGGAGGGCTTCCATCTTACCTGGACGTCAGGGAATTAAGCTTCTTTTCATACAACTTAGCTTGTCGAAGAGCATCTAAGGCCTCAGCTTGTTTTCCTGAACGCTTCAAATTTAAGGCCTTCACTTTTTCTGCTCTGATTCTTTCTTCTAGCTGAATTCTCTCGTCGTTGATGTTTTCAGTCTTAGCAACATTGGGTTTATTGGTCTCCCGTTTTTCTGGACCTTTTGATACAACACTAACATCTTCAAGTCCAACTCCAACTGCCTTCAGAGCAGATAACAGTTGAGGATCGAGAAAATCCTCAACAGCCACATCGTCTACAGCATCTGACAAACTGGAAGATTTACCAGAATCATGAGCTCCCAACTCATCCAACTGGATTTCAAGTGCCTTTGCCCGTTCAAACTCAGCTTCTGCTTCCTCCATCCGACCTTCTCTCCGTAACTTCAGGGCTTGACGTTTGTGCCCCAAAGACTCCTGCTGCAACTTAAAACGATCTCGACTAGACAACGGTTTCATAGCAACATTCGATGGATCCTTTTTCTGTTCAACATTAGATACATTGGAGGATATGTTAGAAATAGCATTGGGCTGCATATTGTTCTCCAAGCTCTTCTCCAATAGTTTTGCCTGACGTAGTTCATCCCGAGCTTCTGCTAGTTTTCCTTCTCTCTTCAAAGCAACTGCCTTCCTTTTAAGAGCCAAAATTTCCTGATTATAGGAAACATTATTCTTAGCAAAAGCATCCTGATCAGCAGCAGCCTCACTTGTGCTTGGCTTTTCATTTGCGACAGCCAATTCTGCTCTTTTATTAATCGTAACATTACTTTTGGATCCCTTTTGTTGATTGAGAGATGAGGATTCCAAACAAATAGGAGGGACTGCTTGAGGCAAATTTGCTGACCCAATCTTAGAACCTTCTCTATGTTTTTGAGCAAAGGTTTCATTTGAAGGACTTGCCTCCTTACATGATGAACCGAGCACTAATGAAGCAGAATCATTATCAACTTCTGTTGCAGTTCCTCGACTCCCACGCTTTTCATGCAAGTCAGTTGATGCAGAAAAAACAGGTTTTTCAACGTTGGCAACATTAAGGAGAAACTCCTTGTTCTGGTTCCCCATATCTTCCATCTGGGCTTCCAAACTCTTTGCCATCCTCAAAACTTCATCTGCCTCTTCCACTTCTCCTTTGCGTTTAAGAGCAAGAGCCTTCCTTTTCAATGCTAAGAGTTCTTTTTGAATCTCTCTCTTACTCCTTGAAGCTTCACTAGAAATACCAGAAGAAGAATCAAGTATAGACAGGTCTGTATTGGTAAAACTACTGGTACCTTTCTTAACTGCCTCTTCTTTTGTGGATCCTGCTTCAGACTCTTCATCCTTCCACCCAAGAGTGTTAAGCATTGAATTCAATCCTGGGTCATACATATCATCTTCAGTAACTACTTCAAGACTTGCTTCTACAACTGCACTTCCATCCGGAGGATTAAAGACTTTGTCTTTACTAAGAGCATCAACTTGCAGTTCTTTCTTTGGAGCCTCCATTTCAGCTAACTTGCTTTCTTGTTCTTTCGCCATTTTCAGCACTTCCTCAGCTTCCTCCACTTTCCCTTCGCGCCTGAGAGCAAGAGCCTTCCTTTTTAAGCCCAAGAGTTCCCTCTGAATTTCAAATTTACTTCTTTTTGGTACTCCTGCCAACATATTTGTAGAATGCTGTATTAGAGAAACGTCATTGATCAGCACAGAATGAACACCATCTTTCTTTGATGGCTTGGTAGAAGAATTAGGAGGCCTGTCATCGTCATCATTCCAACCCAAGTCCCTAAGAAGCGAAAGATATGTTGGATCAGACAAATCACGGTCAGTTACTTGTTCCTCTCCTCCTTCCTCAAGAGGCAAATCTTTATGAATATCAGGAAGTTTGTGTGTCGAATGTGGAACATCACCAATTTTCAACTGAGATCCCTTAAGATCTTTAGCATTATCCATCTTCTCTAGCTGATGCTCAAGAGCTACACCCTTTCTTAATTCTTCTTCTGCCTCATTCAGTTTCCCTTGCCTTCTCAATGCAAGAGCCTTCTTCTTCAAACTCAAAAGTTCTTTCTGAATCATTAATCGGCTTTTTGGTGCCTCATCAACGTTTATGCCATTAATATTTCCCAGACCCACTTCAATAAATTCTGATCCTTTACCAGAAATTTGAGAACTACGACCTCTACCAGCAGCAGTGGATTTTTGTGCCATAGTATTGTTCTCTTGAGACCCAGAACTGTTAAGATCCCTCTCTAATAACTTTGCCTTTTTCAAGTATGCCATTGCTTCTTCATTATTACCTTCCCGCTTTTGTTTAAGAGCCTCTCCTTTCAAAGATTGAATTTCACTAAGCAATTCCTCTGCACCAAGGGGCTGAGTCTCAGATACTATATTTTCAGAATTATTAGAATCCTCAGTCCAACCTATTGATTTCAAAGCAACAGCTATTTCAGGGTCCAACATATCATCATCAGTCACTTCAAAATTGCTGTCGAGATTATCAGACATGCTCAGCAGGTTATCAAAATCAAGGTTATGCCCATGGTCATGAAAATTTAAAGATCCTTCCTCATTATTGTCCATGCCATGAATTAGTGCTGATAGTTCATCATCAGAATCTTCAGCTTCTGCCAGCAGTTCCTGTTCTTCCAGATGCTTTTCTAAAACTTTAGCCCTCTTTAATTCTTCCTTGGCCTCTGCTACCTTCCCCTCTCTCTTTAATGCAAGAGCCTTTTTCTTAAGAGCAACAACCTGGGTCTTGTCAATTCTACTGCCCTTTTCTTCACTGGTTTTTGGAAGGACATTTCCAATAATAGCTGATAGTTCACCCTCCAAACTCAAGTTTGCTGGCTTCCTATCTTCATCCGGAAGATCCAAATCAGACCATCCAAGCTCTCTAAGTTCAGCAGCAATATCATGCTTCTCTTTATGCATGTGTGGAAGTGACTTAGTTTTTTTCCCAGGTTCTAAAGAAATATCTCTGTTCAACATATTAGACATGTTAACAGAGGATAAATTTTTCTTTCGAATCTTTCTCAAATGAACTTCCAAGGCATCAGCCTGCCTTTCAAACTCCTTACTTCTCTTAAAAGCCCTAAGGGCCTCCTCAGATTTTCCATCCCCTTTCAGAATTTTATATTTCTTCTTTTCCTCCAAAGCTTTTTGGCGCAAATCATCAGGACTAGTGGATCCCACATCAACCTCCAAATTATTGAAATCATCATTTGAGATAGTTTTTTGTATGTCACTGACAACCTGATTGGCATGTCCCACAGTACTTGAAGAAGATGCACTGCTGACTGATCTTTGACCGTCAGGAATTGTGCTACTGGCTGAATGATTTCCTGATGAAAAAGATTGTTCTCCATTATGACCAAGAATCTGGCTCAAAATTTCATCTTCATATCTAGGCGTTGATTTTGAGCTCCCTAAAAAAAAAAAATAGAAGTAAGCATTCAAAAGGATGGAACGATGAAGTTATAAAGCAAGTAAAAGGGAAGTTACACTGATACTTTAATGTAAACAAGGCACAATTTCAAAACCAAAAAAAAAAAAAAAAATTGGAGCCACCTCTCCCAGCTCTGCGTCCCTGTCGCAGCTCAAATCGTGCTGCCTCTTCTAGCTTCTTACAAGGTTCGCAAATACGCACAGGCGAATCCCCTTGTCCACGTAAAACCATTCTTTGTTGGGTACAACTGTTGCAGAACAATCCTCCACAGTGTCTACAGTGGTGCTAAAAGGATTTAAAAAAAAAAACACACACACACACACACATGAGAAAATTAAATTCCAAACACAGAATTGATTTCATGTTCCATCAAAATCTAACTAAATAAAAAATTTAATATATTAACAAGAAATTATTTACTGCTATAATGCTTCAATTGGCTTTCCTTTGCAACATCCTTTAAAGGCAATCAATTGACAAACAAGTAAACAATCAGCCAGTGATTCAAAAAAATCATGAAATTGGCAAGCATATTATTATAAACACTGATTCCATGAAACTTCAGATTACAATCCTAATTTGATAAAAGTCCAGGAAATTTAGGCACGCTTCTGTAGTTTTATTTCTAATTTCAATAAAGCAGTGAATTGATTCTTTATGGAATTAGGAAGTTTAGTAACCATAGTACCATACACCAAGCAAGAAAACTTAACAGCACAGTTGAATCTGGCAAAATGCCAAAACCACAGAAAATAGCATAAAGCAGTAAGGAAAACCAGCTCCTAGACTTTCAAGACTCTAGCTATCTCCTCTCGGCTTCCTCAAGAATTTAGCCCATCCATTCCCAAACCATAACAGAATTACACTCATGCCCATCCCAGAACCTCCACAAATCAGTTACATATTTCCCTCCTCAAAGGGTTCCTTTACATTACCTCTCTGGATCCTCAAGAATCAACATTGTGTCTCATAATTTAAAAGGGTAAGAGGAAGGTAACCTAGAGACCCAATGAGATATCTTATCATCAGGAAACTAAGGAGTGAAATGCACAACAAAGTGAAATCAAAAGTCTAGGCTTCTCGAATATAAGAACTGATTCTCTCTAAGAATTCATTAGTCAACAAAAAGTGAAATCTAACACTCCTAGTGCAAAGCAAGCAGTAATCGCAGAGGTATTAGACATGGCTTGAAAGAGAGAAGAGAATTCGTACATTGTATGTATATAGACAGATAACAACTCTTGAAGTCCAAAAACAATGAATTAGCATATAGTCATATTCAAGTCAGCATAGGAGTGCTTCATTATTAAATACAAGCCTCCCTTACTACTATTTCAATTACATCAAGTTGACTACTCTATTAAAGAAAATCAACTTGCATACCACTCCCACAGATGGCCAAACTAATCGGCGACACCATTCCACCTGCCCCTCGAATAATCGAGTATAGACTTAACCGGTACCATAAAAAAGGATTCTGGATTATGAAACATACGTTACATCTAATATATAATCAACTCTGAATAATAATATTGAAGTTAGTTAGCATAACCAGGGTATCGGATGCATATAAACGACAACTTTGCCAATTGCGCAGACTTTCCCGGATAAATAAGTGAAACCTTGAAGTAAAGTAGATTAGTTGTGTCCTACAAACGGTATCGGTAATCCTACGTCCCACATAAATTCTAAAGCCCATAAGGAAAGAGAAAACCATGGGTTTCCTTTCTAATTCACAAATGTTTATGAATCAATCCAAGAAAATGAAAACAGGAAAAAAAAACAACGGGATCGTGGGTAAATCAAAAGAGAACTCCGACCAATTTAATTTATCATACATGAAAAGGGGAAAAAAAATAGCGATCATGGAATTGTAAGAAAGGAACCTTGCGATTGATGAAGGTAAACTGAGATGAGCAACCCTGACAGTGAGAGGCATCCACCACCCAAGTATTCCCTCGCAATGATGGCTTGGGCGGCAACCCGATCTTCTCTAACATCTTGATGGTTTTCTCCTCAAACACCAAATATTCAGAATCAATGAAGCGATCGACAAAATTCTATTCCCCTAACTGGTTTGCTTGCTAGCTTCGTCCGCTGTACTTATACAATCGATAAATTGATAGTAATAAGTAGGATTCATTTTGTTCCCTTTCTGCGCAGCAAAAACTCAGAAAGAGAACGAGAAAAGCAACCATGGGTTGATAGCCGAGTCAACAACTCCGGTTCGTGCACGCCAACTCGGTCTCTACGCGGACAGCTTCGGATAAACTAATATTTCTCTCGTCTTATCTTAATTTCTAAGTTATTTTTTTATTTAATTTTTTAAAAATACTCTTCGTTAATAAAAAAAAAGATGGAATGAAATTTATTTAAGAAGTAAAATAATGAAGTGTAACATGAGAATAATTATAATTAATAAAATTTTATTTTTTTAAAATATTTTGTACTTTGAAATACTAGTACCAAATCATTTTTAAAAACATCTTGTAAAATCGGATGGAAGGAATACTCACAAGAAGTAATTGAAAATGAACTACCAGATAAGATAATGCATTAAGGTTAATTAAGGTTAATGATTTAATCAAATGATCCTAATCAAATGAATATACTTTTAAATATAAATATAAATAAATATATATCAATTATTTTAAATAAGAAAGATAAATAATAATATATTTAAAAACTTATTTAAAAAACAAAATAAAATTATAAAAAAGTCACATAAAATAATAATATAATTTAAGAAGTTTCTAATGTGTCGGGCTTGTAAAAATGGCATCCAAAAACACATAAATTGAGGGATTTTCAAATTCCCAAATGACAAGAAGGAGACCATGGTGATAGATGGAAACTTGTTCTCTCTAATGGCTACTATTAATATGATGCAATTGCGAGTCAAAGGTTGAGGCCGGAGACAAGGAGCTCCTCACAACACGACACCAAGAAGGAAAAGAGAGTGCTCAAAGAAAATTGTACGAGCAACCCTACCGGCGAAAACGTGTGGGTGAGGAAGGTCGGGAATTTCAAAGAGCCCAACAAGCCAACCATCTAACAAAGACAAAACGTTTAGAATACCTTAGGTGAGTCGTTAGGAAAGTTTGACTACTATGTGAGGTACTTGGCTCCCCCTGGTGCAGAATAACTGTTCATAGGAAAAACAATAGGATGGCACGACTCAAACCCTCCTAGGGCCCTTAAAAAGAAATGTTACTTGTTCCCAAGCTTGCCCAAAAACCTAACCAAACAAAACACAAGAGGATGGTAGTTCCTCTAAGACAAGTCCTAAACTTGTAGTGGAGTATGGTGCAGCACCCTGGATCATGTATCCTATTAACAAAGATGCAAAACCAAGACCTCTAACAAAGGAAAGCCACAGCTAGGTATAGGAGTTAGTTCAAGCTGCAAGGAGGGGAGCTCTCGCCAAGACTCTCAAAAGGAAAAATCAAAAGAAGAGCCACAAAAGATTATGATTCCAATGAATTATTGGGAGGCAATGATCTAGATACTTTCTTGAAAAACCAACTTGCTTCATTGACGATCAGTATCGATAGGTTCTCCTTCCCTATACGTTCTACTATTACATTAATGTTACTTGCTGCTTTCCAATCAAATGTAACAAAGAACCTACTAGGGGGTGTGAAAGATCATGTGACAATGAAAGATTGGAAAAGTGATAAGGAAGTAGAGGACCAGTGTGCCCTAGGCAAAATAATGTCTAAGAACCCTAAAGAGGCTGTAGAGCTAACCAATCAAAAGCAAAAGCCTTTTGCTAAAGAGAATGTACCTAGCCTAGAACTTAAAAACTCCATCACCCTGACCACTGAGCAAGTTTCCTAAGTTTCTATTATCTAGAAACTAGGATAGCCAAAGAAGATAATGATGGAGAAACCTATCTTTCACATGATATAGCACTTACCCTCTTTACATAAGAGTGCACCTAGATGGGGTAGCTATATGACACATCCTAGTTAATAATGGCTCTATTGTGAATGTCTTACTTGTAAAGTCATTATGAAAGGTAGGGAAGATTAAACACAACTTGATTCCCACCAATATGAGTGGCTTCCTTCAACAGAGAGGAATCCTAAATGGTATGAGTTATTCCTATAGATCACTATAGGTACTAAGAGTGTGATGTCCACATTCTTCATCATTGACTCCACCGCTCAGTATCAAGCTTTCTTGGATGGAATTGAATCCATACCAATGAATGTATCCCCTTATATATACACCAATGCTTGATCATG
The DNA here is from genome assembly GCF_029017545.1 of Prosopis cineraria. Taxonomy (NCBI): domain Eukaryota; kingdom Viridiplantae; phylum Streptophyta; class Magnoliopsida; order Fabales; family Fabaceae; genus Prosopis; species Prosopis cineraria. The sequence goes on along the minus strand of NW_026555628.1, from coordinate 43,331 downwards.
TGGAAACAAAATGAGGTGAAAGTTGTTTGGGTGAATAATTGACCCTTTCGTGCTATGGTGGATTCTATCAATGCTAGGTACGATGATCTAGACATAAGGTCATTCGAGTTAAATGGTTTGGCCAAGATTGACATCCTAACAATCTCACCAATGCCAAGAAGGACTTACCTTCACAAAGACATCAAGAAGCCACGAGTATGGCCTTGATTGCAAAAAGGTGCCATCCATGGAGCTTATCATAGAATTAGTAGAATGTGGAACCTAAGGAGTTCCAGGCTATAGTTGGCATGGCCATCCAAAAATGTAAAGTACAATAAACTTTAGAAAGCTTAACAACACTAGAAGAATCTTATGTTTGCAAAGGCCAAGCTAGTTTACAAAGACTTATAGGACGATCTAGAGCCCATATAGTGAGAAGACTTGCAAGCTACCCCACGAAACATAGAAGACATTCCTCTAGAGGTTAAAGACCCCTTAAAGGAGATGAACTTAGGGTATGTTTAAGAGCATTTGATAGAATTAAAAGGAATGGTCATTAATGAAATGTAATGAGATGGAGTTGAATGAAATGGAATATTTTGTTAATTGAAAATTTTATTAATAAATATTTTATTTAATCATTATTTAAAATATAATTATAAAATTAATATATTTAAATTAGATAATAGTGAGAGGAGTGAAAGAGGGAAGGGGTAAGAAGGATGAGGGTAATTTTGTATTAATATTATTTATATTATACAATCCTTGACCCCTTAAATTAAGGGGTTAAGAAAAATGAATTTAGGATGGCAAGGGATAGTTTGGAAATCCACATCAAGCCATTCCACTCTCTTCTAAAAAATTCTCCCAAAAAATGGTGCAAGGCTTCTAGCTATTCCATTTCATTCCATCTTAAAAAACAAAAAAAAAAAAAAACCTCTCAAACGTTACTTTAAGGAACACTAAGGTCCCCTTGTCAATTGACATAAGCAGCCTCCTTGAAGCTGTCTTAAGGAATGACTTAGTTTAGGTACTTCAAGAGTACAAAAATTTCTTCACTTAGGAATACAAGCATATACCTAGATCTAGAGCCGATAACTTGGACTAAACCCAACAAACTAGCTCAAACACACCCGAAAAATTTAAGATCGAGCCAAAAAATATAATTTTTTAATACTTAAGCCTATTCAGGCTACCCGAATAAGCCCGAGAAAAATTCAGGCCAAGCCCAATTGGGTTCAGGCTTGGCCCAAATACTCAAATTAAAACATAATTTTTTAAAAAAAAATATAAAATATAATAAATATTAATTAATTATTTAAGTTTTATATTATTTTATATCAAAATACTATATATTTAAGTGTATTACTATAGTTATTTTTTTAAAAAAATAAAAACAGTTATATTTTCATATTTTTATTATTTTAATCAATAAAATATCTAAAAATAATATTTAAAATACATTTTAATCTTGATTTTTATATTTTAAGACCCAATTTTTTTAAAAAAAATTTGAGTCCTACATATCATTTGTGTATCCAAAAATATATTTTATATTTTTTATAAAATAATATAATTAATTTTAAAGTAAAAATAAAATTAAAAATAATTTTAAAAATAAAATTTGGGCATATATGAATTTATGGCTCTACTATTAAAAAGCATAATAAATAGAATATTCTTGGATATCGTCTACTTCAAATTTGGTTAAAAATTAAAAATAAACTAGAGTAAAAACCCCTTATATATAATGATTAAATAATATAAAAAGTAAAAGGAAAAACAATTAAAAAAAATATTTTACTCATAATCAAATAATTTTATTTCATATAATATAATAATGACTATTTTTTCATATTTTTAAAAATAAAAAGTATAATTTACTCAAAAGTTATTAAAAATTTTGAACTAATTGAGATAATGATTTTAAGTTTGTAGTCTAACTATAATTAAATTGAAATTAACTTGATCATAATTATAAAATATAATTTAATTAAAATATATAAAATATTTATATGTGAACATGATAAGAATAATATTTAAACAACTAAGACATTAATTTATAAGTACAGCAAACATTCATGAATAAATTACACATAATACAATAAAATAATAATAAAGCTACTTAAGTACAAAATTGATAAGTAATTTTTTTTTATTTATCCTTTTAAAGTTAAAATAATATTTTATGCTTAATAAAATTATTTAAAAATTAAAATTGGTTCAAAAAATAAAGAAAAAAATAAAAAAATTAGGTATTCGAGTCGACCCGAATAAATCTAAAGGTGTTAGGGCCGAGCTTGGCTATATGAGCTTTTTAAAAAGAGTAGGATACTTTAAGTCTGGTCCACCTAAATTACCGACTCTACCTAAATTAGGTAGGAAGTAAGTAGAGTACCACTTGCTGATCAAAACAAACTTTAAGCCATTATAACAGCCAGCCCAAAGAATGTCCACCCAAATAAATCTCCAACTAAAAGAAGAGATTAAGAAGCTACTGGAGGTTGGTTTCATTCACCCTTATCGATACTTTCCCTGGCTATCCAAAATAGTCTTTATCATGAAGAAGAACAGGAAGATCAAGGTGTGTGTGGATTTCAAAAACTTTAACATGGCTACTCTTAAAGATGTGTACTCCTTGCCTATAACATACTTCTTTATAGATTCTAGAGTTGGTAACAAACTCTTCTCTTTCTTGGATTACTTTTTCGGATATAATAATATTTTTTTCTCACAAGAAGACATCCACAAAATAGCCTTCCGGTGCCTTGGTTCCATTGGCACTTTCGAATGGGCTGTCATGCCTTTTGATTTGAAAAACACTAGAGCTACTTATCAAAAATTCAGGAATGTCATCTTTCACGATATGATAGGCGAATTTGTGGAAGTCAATATAGATGACATTATGGTCAAATTTAAAAAGAAAGAGCTCCACATGAGACACATTAAAGCTTGCTTGCAAAGAGCCTGCTTGAGACATGAGACTCAAATTAAATCCATTAAAGTGTGCCTTCAGGGTACAAGCTGAGAACTTCCTAAGATTCCTAGTACACTAACAAGGGATAGAAGTATATCATAACAAAGCCAAGGCAGTGTTATAAGTGCAGGCTGCCTCTAACATGACAGAACTTCAACAATTCCTAGGACGGGTTAATTACCTTAGAAGATTTATCTTCAACCTAGCCGAAAAAAAAACCAAGGAGTTCTTGAATTTGCTAAAACTAAAACAAAACCAAGATTTCAAATGAGAAGAGTGCCATTATTATTGGATTTAACATCCTAAAATTTAACATAAGATTAAGCTAATTATGGGCAAATTAGTAATTTTGGAGGAATATTTAGAAATAAATAATTTTAGTTAGGCCCTGTTTAGTATCATTGAATTAGGAAGAAAGAAATGGAATCGAAAATGGAATCCTAATGCAAATACGTTTGATTGGCAAGAGTTGTGATTCATAAGGAATCCAATTTTGGCAAAAATGATGGAATTCAATTCTTTCACAAACTCTATAGAATCAGGTGAATTCCATGGAATTTATCCCTTCAATCCTCAATACCCTCTATTTCGATGATCTAATCTTGATGTCACACACTTCTGTATTCTTGTCACACTTTTGTTCCCCAAGCAACTCCTCCACCACTACTCCTTATCTTCGATAGTCAATGCAAGGTGGCATCATCTTCCTTGTTGCGTGCGACAACTCCATCACAGAGATTGCGGTGGTAACACTGATAAAAAAAAAAGACGACGTTGCTCTAATCTAATAGTGACAGTTCAACACAATTTGAGGACAACCATCGATGGTGAAGGAACCATCACCCTACGTTCTCGCTAGCATTGAAGGACCCATCACCGTGCATTCTCGCTGATGATGAAGGACCCATCAAAGAAGATGCAACAATTCAAGATTGAAGAAGATGCAATAGGAAATGAAATAGCTGGAGATGATTTTTTTTTTAACTTTTGAGAAGGGCACTATGGTCTTTTTGTTATTTTAAATATATTTATTTATTAAAATTATATTAGAATTTTATCTTCATACCAAACACACTTTTAAAATTTAATTTAATTTTAATTCTGATTTCAATTTTAATTTTAATTTTGATTCCATCAAAAACCTTTCCATCATACCAAACGAGGCCTTAAAGGATTATTATTAGATTTAGTTTAGAATAAAATCCTAGGTTATGATTTTTTTAGAAAATAAAAATAATAATATTATTAAAAAGAAGAAGAAGAAGGAAAAGGAATATAAAATTAAAAAAATGAAGAAGGGGGTGCGGATCATTTCCGTTTGTGCGTGTGTAAGGTGTGTGTACATATTAAAGAACTTCTTGCTATAAGAACAGGATTGGAGATTTGTAACCAACAAAAATTTCAAAAAATCAAACTGTTCTCTGATTCATTGGAAGCCATCAACATGCTTTTTAAGGATTGTCGTTCTAATTCTTCATTTAATGAAGTAACGGCAATTTGTGATCTTGTTTACAGCAATTGGGACCTTGTCATAAAACAAACGTCCAGAGAGAATTTGAGTTGTGCTGATTACTTAGCCAAGACTGCTTACACTGCTGGAGCGAACACTGTTTTACTTTGGAACTGTCCTTTAGGTTGCTTAGACATCTTGTTGTTGGATAAGAGGAATGCTTAGTTTCTCTTTGCTTTTGTAATTCAAGCATTGGCTTGCCTTTGTAACTCAAAAAAAGAAAAAGAAAACAAGAGTGAGGGGGGGAGAGAGGTGTGAATTATCACATGGGACCCACATTTTTTTAAAAAAACAACACAGCCCCACTTCATTTTCATTTACCTTCCATTGTTTTCATTTCCTCATGCACGACAGAAAGAATGGGATAGCACGACTTCGTCGGCAACAATAAAGCTGAATTAAAAAATAAGATTTATTAATAGAATATTTTAGATGAGATTTCAAGTATTTTAAAATAATATAAGTATTTTCAATATTTTTTATTTATATTTTTTCTTGAGTTTTTGATTTTGAGATTATGAAAAACCTAAAACTTGAAAGAGGGATGAATTTTTTATGAATAGATATGATTATTGAGATTCTTAGTAGTATAATAAAAATTTTAGAGTATTAATTTGTTGATGAGATTTGAATTTGAGGCTTATGAGTTAAATCTTAAACCTCTATAAGTAAATTTTTAGTTAAATTTAAAAATATAAATTGATATATTAATGTTTAGATGATTACTTGGAATAAAAAATATATTATTATGGTTATAAAATGATAATTCTATGTTTGAGACTATGTTTGTAATTTTTAGATGTTGTTAGGTGTGAATTTATGAAATAAAGAAATTAATATTAGAAAATTGTTTGAATGATAATTTTAACCAAATTTCAATAAAACTATAGTGAAGAAAGTTATTGAACTAAGTGGACAGATTCAAATATATGAAATTAAATTTTAAAATTCAAGAGGCCAAGGCTAAGATCTTACACACACACACACACACTCTTAGGTGTTGGAATATGAGTGAAAATTAAGTTAATAATATTATTGACACATTGAGATATGATTAATGGTAGATTGATTTTCATTTGACACTATTCAAGCTTTGGAAGTATTGATTTGAGGGATAACATTTAACCTCTCAAAGGTTGAGATAATCGAAAAAAATTTATTTTTTACATTTGTGTGTTAATTAATTATTTATATTTATGAAACAATTGAATAATTCTCAAAGTAAGCGGGTGCTTGTGGTTATAGGAGAATCGATGCTTGAAGATAATCAAGGAGTGCCTATGACATGTTAAGTCATAGTCACAAGTATATACTCGGCTCCTTCTGGCAAGATTAAGGAACCAACCATCCTGCAATAATGCTATAAACACTAAGTAATAGATTCCCCATCCTCGAAGGATCTATCTTGAATCTCAAAAGGTGTAGATCTAACTATGATACTTTGACCCCCGAGCCTCAACCTTTTAGAAGGTCAAGTAGCCGCAGTCCTAACCCTTTAAGAGCTTATCATGGCAAAAGAAGCTCGAGTAGGAGGCAAGGGTTAAAATGGGGTTTTACAACCTTAAGCAAACGAAGCACTTAAGGAAATGATGATAGTACTCTAAGAGTGTGCATAAAGTAACCATTGCCTATATCCAAGCTTAACATGTGGATTGCACAATACATTATAGCTGAAGCATGTGCAACCATTTCCCTTCCTTAACATTAAAATTTTACGATTGAGGGGTAATTGTTTAGATTGAAAATAGAGTAGCCCAAAAAGAAATTGGCTAAAGCCCAATTCAATCCAATTTCTAAAAAGACTCAGCCTAATGGCATGCTGATTTCACATGGGCAAGTGGAACAGTGCATTTAGATAGTCAGAGACACAGTCTTGCCCACTTACCCTACTTCCTGACTATTTTAGTACACTCACTCTCCCTACTCCATACTACAAACAATTACTTGCTCCTTTTGGTGCCACACTTAAATTCAAAAGGAGTGCCATGTTGTCATTTTTCTATAAATAGACAATGAGTATGTGACTAAAAGACCCTTGATACTCTACTGAACTTACACAAGACTTTCCTAGTGTGAAACATCAATCCTGACCTTGCATTAACCAACTTCGCCCGGTGTGAACTACTTCTTTTATGCAAGCTCGGCTTCCTAAGCTACCTTGTTTCTGTCTTTTCATCATTGCTTTCACAAAGCACCCATTGTATTAGTTCATCATTAATATAATTGAACCTTACACTCGACCTTTATTTTCTTGCTAATAATTGACTCTCCAAATAAATTGTGATAAAGACCTTAGAAACCCGCTTAATTGTTTTATCCGACTTACACTTTTTGAGGATATGCTCATTTGGCATGCTTAGCACACCCTTAAGGGGAGCAACGCTCTAATTCCTTCCTCAAAAGTTGCGCCAACATTATGATATATAATTATTTTATAATTTACAATTTTAAACACACACACATTTTTGCCCACTTCCCCATTATTATTCTTTGCCCCATTTTTTAACATTAACATACTGTTTGGTTTAAAGGAGGGGATGAGAGGCAAAGTATTTCTTTATACATTGAGTATTTTCAATCTTCGTCTCTTTTTTTACACTGGGAATTTATCCAACTCAACATCCTTCGAGTGCCTTGTGTTGATTAAATTTGGTTTTTAAATCTTCACACGGTGGTTAATTGAGATGGATTTTATATTCATAATAATATTAATAACAAAAGTTTGTTATGGAATAAATAATTTATAAAAGATTCATGTGTCTATCTTTCGATTTAATTAAAAATAAATACATTAATTATAATTATCTAAGGCTAAGTGTATAAATTTATTCTTATACATAAGATCTGACAATTGTTGATTGGTAATACGGGGTTGGACTCATCTCCACCAGAATTGGAGGTGTTTATATTTGGCATAATTGTTTATTGTATTCCTTGTAATTTGTTCATTGTATTGCTTTATGTCGTGACCGAGACCCATTTTATTCATTTTTAATTGGATGTACATGTACAGAGCTTTATTAGACCTCCATCTATATAGGCTTTGAATCAGCATTAAATAATAGCTTGTGGTTCGATGTATATGATCAGACGACTTTTTGAGGAGGTTCCAGTGTGATGTGGCGTTGGCTTAATTGTAATTTGTTCTGCTTGGATTGACGTCAGATTGCTCCTTAGATCACCGGGATTGTGATTGGCTTCAAATTTTCCATGGGTTTTGTTAATTTATTGTCATTGGTAATTTATTATTAAAATTAGATTTGAATCCTTTGTTGTCAACTTGTTGCAATTTAATTTAGACTTATTAAAGTTTGTTAAAAGTTGTTATGGATTTATGATCATAGATTGTAACTTTATTATGAAATTTTATTACATTTTAATGTTTTGCAATAAATTTTATATGATTATGTGCATTTTTGTTTTAATTAAATTTACTTAATTGAATCCACGTTTGTCATAGAGAAAAAGAAAAATAAAAAGCAAAGTAAGATATTGAACTATATAAAATAATTCTCCAATCTTATAGAACTAAGTTTAATCTAGCTAGCTCTTAAATTCCTTTTAAATCAAAGTAGACTATGAATTGTCTAATGCAACTTGTCCAATGAAATAGACCAAATTCTGAGTTACACTCAAGTCCGGTCTAGTCTGTCCATTGTGGAGATGATAGGTAAATTTTATAAAAACTCTTTAGTTGGTATTGAATCCCAATATCTCCCCAAAAAAGATATCTGAGAGTCGTCTAATTCTCTCCCTCAACTCTTTTTCAGAGTAAAATATATAAAGCATCTATGTTTTCAAAACATATAATTTACTTTTGTGGAAAAAAACACATTTTACTTCCGACTTTTAACAACATATAAATATCACGTTAAAAGATTCTAAAATAATGGCAAAGGAAATTCCCCCCGTCCCTCGTTAATACACCCAAACAATGGAATGACACGTACTTGCCATTCCATTCCCTCACAAACCAAAGAAAATTATGCATCCAGAAAATGAAATGCCCTTTTCTTTCTTTGGTAGAAGAAATGAAATGTCATTTGATTCTATATCATAAGGATCACTCAATCATTTAGATCAGACGTTAGATACAAGTTTTGGACACACACATGATGAAAATGATCAGCACAACCTATCCCTCTTAGAATAGTATTACTAATATGGCCAGGATTGCCTGGCCAATTCTTTAAGAAAAAAATCGGTCTGCAATCTGAAATATCAGATACCTAGAGAAAAATAGATATATTTTTCTACCTTTGAAACAGAAAAAATTGTTAATCACGACGTGGCAAAGCAACTACCACTCCATTTATAGGTCCAGTACCAAAAGAATAGAATCCAGTACAGCTGACACTTTATGAATAAACCCAAATAACAAAAAGGAGAGACATTTGAAAACACTGTACATGAGGAGTAAATCAGCTTGCTCATTGAATGTGCTTGGGGATTTCACCTTTTCTTAAAAGGGAAAGAGAGTACTCCGCAGTGTCAATGAGGTCATCAATGTTGTGCAGTGATCGTTCCTCAGACCCCAACAAAAAAATGGCACGTACCTCTGCCTTCTTAGCCATTCTAGAAGCTAAATTAAGCGGTAACTTCGGAGAGTTGAGGCTTCTTAGTATTTGGCGATACAGTGAGAGAACCCTTCCTCTATTTCGGGCCAAATCATTTGTTGTAGCCCATATCAAACCCTTTTCCATCTTGCAGGACTACAGCCATAAATAAAAGGAAAGCAAAATGGATTGATGGGATGACGCCAGGAAGACCAGAAACACACGGACACTTCAACAAAAGAAAAATGTTTCAACAAGAAATGATTCTTTGGGTGGGGGAAAAACAAAGATAACTTTGTTATATTAGAAAATTGTTAGCTATTCATTTCAATTGGAAATGGTTCCCTTGACAAATACAACTGTGATAGCGGTTCCATACCAAAAAATTAATCTAATAGAGAGAGTAGCTAATGCAGCATCATTGAATTCTAATTCATCATGTTAGAATGACTTATTCAAAGATAAGGTATCATAATTTCCCCTTGTCGTTAGCTAAGTCATTCTGATTTAAAAAGAAAAAAGTTGTTAGGTAGGTAGCTTGGCAACTTCTAGTTATACCAAAAAGCATCATAGTTCATTTTTTGCATCTACCAACCATGCACTCTAGTGTATAGTATTTCACCAATTTTACTAAGCTCATGGTCAAATGTCACTAAAATCATTAAGCCATTTAACCCAAACCTTGATTGTCCTGCTTTGCTCCCAAGACCCAGGTACAATCACAAGGTAAATTAGAAAGAGCTGAAATCTTAGCCACCTCATCTATAATGGGTGCAGAACTTGGATAATATGTTCAGCAAAAGAAATAATGAAATCAAGGTTAACCATAAAAAACAAAAAACAAAAAAGAAACTAAGTTCAGAAGTTGGCTGGTGTGTTTTCGCCAGAGACCCTAGAAATATCACTTACGTCCTCCTGGAAGATTTTGTGAATTTTTAAAAGAAGTCCTGGGAAGATGTAGAAAACCTCAAATTTAACACATGAAATACAGCACTTAGTATTTAAGGAGAATGGCAGTGAGGCTCCCAGCGGAGGAAAAAAAGCAATGAAGGCCCTGAACAACTGAAAGCTCATATATATATATATATACAAGTCAATCGATAAACTTTTAATTATGTATAGATGAACCTTCGATTGTTCGGGGCCTCACTGTTTCCCCCCCCTCTTATTGGGGCCCTCACTACCATTCTCCCTAGTATTTATTAACATCAAACAAACTCACATATAGTTTCTCACTTCTTAATACCATTACTTATATGTAGAACATAGGCAGACCTATATTACACTCAGTGGGGACATCTGCGCCCACTGAAATCTTTGAGATATGCATAGTTGATATGATACCCTTTATACTTTGAAACAACTCAAGCCAAGTCATTTACAAGATCATACATCACAAATACCTTGAGAATTTTCTAAATTGATGATAATATAAAGAGATTAATAAACAGAATGCAAATACACAACGAATCCAACACAGAATAAAAATGAAGAGGGCAGAAATTAAACTCAATCTGTAAATAATACCAAATTCAAAAGCGTCAAAATTCAAATGATTACACGACCAAATTCAAAGCCAAAGTAAAATGAAAAATTCCAAACAAAGCAAGAACAACCACGCAGGGAACAGATGATGCGGGGAACAAATGCAAAGCCAGATTGAACATGCGAGTATTTTTAACTTAAACCCCACACTAGAGATTAAACGCAACTTCCAAGCCAACCCAACGGAAGTTACCCGAAGTCAAGAACCAAATGATAATATTAAAGGGGACACAGCTTTGATTAACCAGAAAGAATAAGAATCGGAACCATCCACACCTTTAACTTTCTGCGATCAAACGGAACAGCACGAAAAAGGTGGCCGACAGGAAGGGTAAGATCACCTGTGGCGGCCCTGCTCTTCAGCTTGTGCTCTCAGTTGTTCTTCGCTCGTGCTTCTCAGCCTTTCCCTTTTTTTTTTTTTTTTCTCTTTTGGGACATTCAATGATTCTTCTTGCTCTTGGGCGAAGTCCATTTCTCTCTTTTCTTCCCCCCGGCCCTTTTTTGGTCATCTCTTTTCCCCGATTTGTTCACTGCCATTTATCATTTTATATTAAAAATTAATTTTAGAAATATAAAAATAAAAAATTAAGAATATTCTGTTAAGTTAAACATTTTAAAATGTTTTCTCTAATTGAAATTTATGTTAAAAAATAAAATTGATCAATTTATCATTATAAAAATTAATAAAGTTTAGAGACACAAATTATGTTTCCACCAATTTTTTGATTTCATCACGAATGTTCTGGAAAATGATATCATCACTTCCCATTGCAATTTTCACGAGTCGCAAGCACATGTCCACAAAGATACCAATTTACTTCTCTCTTTTTTTTTTTTTTATCATAAAGGTCATCTTAAAACTTTTACTTTTCTTCAACTGAAATTATAAGAGATTCTCGATGAGTGTTTACATTTTGGGCTACTTCAATTAACATGTAAAGTAAATCTTTTAACTTAAAAAAATTATTTCAATCATTTTCTCACACATTTTAATTTCTATTTAAATCTAAATTTCTCCGGTAAAGTTTTAAATTTATTTGAATTTCGTTTGTATTAGTTTCATCTCATCAATTTTCTATTATGAATTTCTTCTTCAATAAAGTTTTTTGCATGATTACTCTAAAGCCTCATTTGATTATTAAAAAATAAAATGAAATTGATTAAAAAAATTAAAATAAACATATACTAAATTACATTTTCTTAATATGATAAATATGATAAAGTTCATCAATATATATATAAATATAAAAATCATCACATTCTTCATAAATCTCATAAAATATAATTTTTCAATCTTATGAATTAAATTATTCATTTAGCTTATGAACATGGTCATCTATTCTTTTTGATCATATTATTATTTTTTATTTTTTTAATACATTTTATTTCATTTTTTTTAATAACCAAACGAGACTTAAGATTAATGGAATGAAATGGATTGAAAAAATCCAGACAAATATAAACTAAATCATCCTTTTTATCATAATATGTATGATGAAATTCATTAATATATACTATAAATATGAGAATCATTTCTTCCTTCAAAAAATTTCATGAATTATGATTCTTAATTTTATAAATTAAATTACCCCTCACTCTATAAATGTGTTTACATATCCTCTTTAATTATCATATTTTTACTTTTATTTTTTAAATTCATTTAATTATATTTCTTTTCAGTAAGCAAACTTATTCATTTTCATTTTTATTGGGATTGTTTACGTTAAAGCGTGGAATGAGGAGTCAAACAAGTTGGAAAAGGAGCAGTAGAAAATGGCGGCATGAGTAACGGGAAAAAGGTAATTCAGTTAAGCCTAATCCCATTTTGAGCTTTGCGCATCTCGGATTTGCTGGACTCTGTTCCCACCAATATTTTACAAGAAAAAGTATACACAAATCCCGTTTAAAACAATTAATTACATATATTATGTTGTCATTTTTTCAAATTTAATTATTAATAAATTTGGAAGTAATTAATGATACTGAGTGAGATTTTAAAATAATTTTCTTTATTTTAAAAACCAATCCAAATAATAAACTAGAAAAATTAATGAGTCATAATTTTTATGTTTTTATGGTTAAATTAGTCATCAAATTAATGATCTAATAATTAAATAAAATAATATTTATACATATATATAAAAAATAATTCAAATATTTACAATATCATTCCCGATTGAAAGTTATTTAGTCACATATTAAATTTTAATTTTTTCTTTTTTTCATACATATATATAATTTACCTTATTTGTTCTGTTAAAGGAAATAAGTAAGTTGACATTAATATGCTTAAATTGAATAAACATTTTATTATTAAAATAAGAGTAAAAAGAAAAAAAATTTCAACTATTTTAGATTCTGAATTTTTGCCAAGTTTTTCAGGTTATAGTGAGTTAACCCAAACTAACTACTAATTTAATTAAACCATTTTCTTCACCACGTGACAGTTCAACTAGTCCAACTATTTCGGTTGATTCTGGTTCTCAAAATATTGGTTCACACTTTCAGGGTTAGTCTCTCCTCTTTTTCCTTAACTTTCACATTTGCCTTTTCTTTTCTTTCTTTTTCTATTCTATTTTTCTAGGGGTTGTTTTCCAACGCCGGGGTAGGGCGAGAGTTGAATTAATATTTCATTAATAAATTACTTTCTGTCGAACAATGGAAAATTATTAAAATTTAACATTTTATTGTTTCTATACACCTCTTGCCTGTGAATTTCAATAAAATAAATCTAAGAAATGATGCACAACTTATAAATGATATAATCCATTCATTAAAAAATTTATTATATAAAATCATGTTTCCCATGCAACAAACAAAATATAAAAATGAACTAAATTTCACTATATTATTTATCAATAATATTTTTCTAGTTCTATTTATAAATCACTTCTAACATGTTTTATCAATATTAAGAAAAATTATAAAATTTATTAATTCTGTCTTAAAATTTAATAAATTTTCAACTTTACCCCTATTAACTATACACACTTCAATAATATATATTTTCTCTCTCCAACATTCAATGAAAGGTAAAAAAAAATATGATAAAAATTTAATGACAAAACTTATAAATAGGATAAAAAAATTTTCTTTCTCTACCTTTAAATAGAACTAGAAGGAGTACAACTTTATATTATCTACTATAAATTTTATATTAGATAATACTTTTTTATTTTATTAAGTATCTTAACTTTAAGTTCTATTTCTCTTTTAAAAAGTTTTAATTCTAAATATTCATTGCATTGCAAAAAGTAGTCCATTCTTTTGTTTTTATCGATTGTACATTTATGTCTTCATATTGAAAGAAATTTTAAGACATGTTAGGTACAAATTATAGGCATTTTTCAGTGAAATTTGAGAATTAGTTCATGGCGTGGTGAATGATTAATCCCTATTATTAGATCCAATTTTAATTAATAAAAACAGTCTATTCTTTTTAACTAGTAAAAGCAAATTGATTCTAATTTAACTTTATTTCAATAAGTGCTGGATATTTAAAAGAGAAATATTGTATAGTGAAAAACAGAGAGACATTAACCTGTCTTAAAATGAATCCACTATATCTTTGACACATAGTAGTGCAAGACACAATTAACACATATAATGTTTTAAAGTTTCAATTGGTATAATTAGTCTAGCCTTTGAAATATAAAATTGATGATTATAGGAATAGTATTGCCAAAAAATTGGCAATATCAATATTTTTATGGACTAATTAACATGATACTTTATTTTTATTAATTTAGCTTTTATCTATCTATTAAATATCTTAGAAAGCTTGATGCTCACATGTAAAACTTATATTCATAAAAACAAAATTTATCATTTACTTATCCACTGTGTGTGTGTGTGAATTCTACTATTGGCTTTATGACATTTATGAAATTAATTCTTTCAAATAAATATTTTTTTTTTAGTGTTTCAATCTTATTTGAAAAAAATGTAAATCCCATGTTAGTTTTATTACCCGCAATTCTCTCTTTCTTTAGAAACTATCACGCTTATTTTGTTGACTGACCAAAAACTCAACTTTCTAGTTCCATCATTCTCCTCATGCTCCGTTCGTAATTGATGACCCCTTTTTCATGTATATCTCCACTTTCCTCTTCTGGTTCGGTCATTCACATGTCACAGACTTTCTTCGAAGCTTCAAAGCCTTCTTTTCTTCTCAGTTCTGATTCTGATTTCATGCTTCTATAGCCTCATTCGTGCTATTTTAACCAATGGGAGCTTGCTGCGACCTCGAAGTAGACGTCAACGGTGAAGCAACTTTCATGGTGAACAAGGTGATTATTCTTCTGTTTTTTCATGGACATCGTCGTTTCTTGAATAGAATGCCTTGTGGGTGTTTGTTCTTTTCTCCGAGTTAATGAAATAGTTCATTTTCTCACTTAGTTTCAACATTGATTACTGAAATTGACTGTCGTTGCTTGCTTGTTCTTCTTTCTAACTTGACGACCACCCAAAGTTTGTTAGTCTTATTAGTTCCTTTTTGTCAAGGTCTTCTTGCAGAAGAAATTCTTAGGTACGTTCATTGCATCTGAAATAGGTGTACAGATTACAAAACCAATGAATCTCATCGAAGTTAGTATTTTAGACAGTGAGATCTGTTGGCACAGCCATTTTGATGAATTCGTTTTTCCTGTTTGCACCTATTTCTATGGTGAAGAGAGTTTAAGATTGCTTAGATTGCTTCTTTCTTGATATGGTTTTATTGCTAATTTCAATATTCCGTTGAAGTAAGCTATCTGCCACATGTTTCTTTAACACTCCGAAGCTCTTCTTGCTTTCTTTGTTACAGAAACTCTGTTTTTTGTTTTTTTGTTTTTTTTTGGTTTTTTGTTTTTTGCTGGTAGAGTGCTTTTTCTGGCTATCTAACCTTCATATGAAACACTTTGCAGAATATTCTTTCTTCCTTCTCCAGTTTATGTAGCAACTTATTTGGTAATTTCATGGGTAAAAATGAAGTCCTTAAAGTTATCTTCAATGACTTTCCAGGAGGAGCACATGGTTTTGAGCTCATTGTACGGTTTTGCTACAGTGGCACAAAAATGGTGATTACACCTTCCAACATAGTCCTGCTTTATTGTGCTGCTCATTTCATGGAAATGCACTGTGATGGTCCTTCTGGAACATCAAATGTGATATCCCAAATTGAAAAATTCCTTGAAGAAGGGATTCATTTATGGACTTGGTTTGAGCTCCTTGAAGCATTAAGACAGTGCCAAGAGTACTCAATTTCTTCAAAAAGTTACTTCACAATTCTGGACAGAATTGTAGATCACCTTATAGAGAGGCTTGTGATTTTGCCAAGCACTTCAAGCCCATATACATGTTCTTCTAATAGATCTAGTTTCCAGTTTTCATGTGAAACTAGCAGTAACAACAGCTGGAGAAATAACTGCTCTGGGCCTTCTTGGTGGTTCGAACATCTTCTATTCTTGAAGGTTGATTTGATTGACAAGATAGTAAGGTCAATGATTTCTCATGATTTTGATCATGCTCTAGTCTCTAAGTTTTTGTTTCATTACCACAAATTAAGTTGTATTGGTGCTGTAAAATCAAAGTCAAAGATGGAGAGTGCTGAGACAACTGAGGTTGTGATCAATCTGCTTTCATTGCTTGATAAGAGGTCCTTTTCTTTCAAAGACTTGTTCAGTCTCTATCATGTCGGTGTCAAATTGAGAATAATTAGTTCATGCTGCAAAAACAAAATATTAAGTCTTATAGGTCCCTTTCTGGATCAAGTAGCAATTGATTATCTGCTTCTTCCACCTCCAAAAGAGAGGAAGCATGCATTTGATGTCGATTTTGTACTGAGGCTTGCACAAGTATTTGTCAACGAAGGCGATTTTGGGATATCTTTGGCTAGACTTAAGAGAGTGGCGAAAACAATGGACTCATTTCTGATTGAAGTTTCTCCGGATTGCCATCTCCAGCCATCTGAATTTGCAGAATTAATTACAGTTCTCCCAGATGCTGCAAGAGAATCTCATGATCTGTTATACCTAGCCATGGACATTTATCTGAAGGTAAACTTATTTTAATTTGCTTGGTTTATAAAGAGTCAACATGTTATCCATATATACATCCATGTATATTAAAAAAAAAAAATTGTTTTGTCAACAGTCAATTATCCTAGCGGCAACACTACCTCCCTCTCTTGAAAGAGGTCCTAAGTTCAAACCTGGTGTTGACATGGTTAGTGTGCATGCGTGAGTGTTTGTGTCTCTCTTCCCTAAGGAAAGGGCTAGGTTAGGGGTAATTTTTTTTTAAAATTGTTTTGTTGTCTTTACTAATTTCCATTCTGCAATACTGTTTTCTATAATGGGAATGAAACCAGTTGCAATAGAATCATCACTTGTGAATATTTTGTTTAATGTTTAATTAGTTGATTGGTCATATGTTATGTTTTCATTGGACAATTTTTGATAAATTCATTTGGAATTAAACCTAAATCTTGTCTATTTGAAAATATTTTAGGTAGATTTAGTCTACCAAAGACAAATAGATCACATCAAACTGAAGAAATATATAGATATGACATGCACTCTTCAACATAGTTAGCTCATTTCTAACTAATAAGTATCTTCTCGATCAACTTGATTTCCTTTATATTTGATGAATAATCCAGCGTGCTAGAAAATTTCTTTTAGGGAGTGAGCGCTTTAAAGCCTCTAACTATTCGTTAGATATCAATATTAATATATATGATAAAATTTATATCAAGTCGTATTATTTATAAGTCATGAATAATATAATTTATTTTTGGAAGAATTATGCATGAGTCCTACTTAAGACAATTAATTAACCCCAGGTTCATTGTATTGTCATTCTTCTAAGTTTAATTGTCAATGGAGCTGTGAGTAATTAATTATCTTGAGTGGGACCTAATTTTAGACTCCGCACAGTATATGGGAAAGCTTGCCTTGTTACTCTAGTTGTTTATCAATTTTCTTTCATATTTGAGGATTTCATTGACACACGCGCGCATATCCACAGGTTCACGCAGGGCTAACTGAAAAGGAAAAGATTAGTATCTGCTGTGCACTGAATCATGAGAAGCTGTCAGCTGAACTTTTGAGGAATCTTACAAGAAACTTGGTATTTCCTGCACAAGCAAAACCCAGAAGTCATGCTCATACACAACAACAACAACAACAACAACAAGCCTTTATCCCACTAGGTGGGGTCGGCTACATGGATTGCAAGACGCCATTGTGCTCTATCATTTATTAAGCTTTTAGAAATATTATTAATTAAGAGATCACGTTCAACAACTTCCAAGAGTGTTCTCTTAGGCCTTCCTCTACCTCTCTTAATCGGACTCAAAGTTATATGTTCCACTCTTCTCACTGGTGCCTCCCTTGGCCTTCTTTGTACATGCCCAAACCATCTCAACCGATTTTCTACCATTTTTTCCTCAATAGGTGCCACCCTCACTTTTTCACGTATGTGCTCATTTCGAATTTTATCTTTACGTGTATGTCCGCACATCCATCGTAACATTCTCATCTCTGCTACTCCAACTTTATGCTCTTGCTGTCCCGTTAGAGCCCAGCATTCACTACTATATAACATTGCCGGTCTGATAGCAGTACGATAAAACTTTCCTTTAAGTTTATTAGGCACCTTACGGTCACAAATAACTCCTTTAGCTTTTCTCCAATTAAACCACCCAGCTTGAATTCTATGTGAAATATCTCCACTGATTTCGCCATCATTTTGGATAATGGCTCCCAAATATCTAAACTTTTCCACTTGACCAAATATCTAAACTTTTCCACTTGACCAAAGTCATGCTCATACACAAAGCAGAATAAAAAACTTGCTCCAAGAGAATGATCATCTGAAATACTTTCTTGACTCACTGTTTCGTAAAAGCTTTAAGAACACAGATGCTAAAGAGGATTCTGAAACAAGAACTGCAGACGATGGCGATGAGTTGAAGCCTGAGGGGGATTTGCATGTAATGCAAAGCGTAATGAAGTCTGGATGTCATATCATGAACAACTCAAGATACTTACCAAAACTCTGTTCAAGATGATTGGTTTGGAATGTGATACTGAGATTTATTTCTTTTGTCCAGTGTGGTTTTCCTCAGATTTGGATCTCATAAAGTGATGCTTTAAGTTGTGAGAGAGAGAGAGAATTGATGAAGAGATAGCTCTGTTTTTGTGGGACTTGCATGATTAGAAGTAGGATCCACCATTTCACTGTCCTCCTTCCTCACGTAAAAGTCACTTAAGGGATCCAGCCTTGGTCTTCCTCAGTGATCAATTTTCTAGAATTATGGAAGTACTTTTTGGTGGCCAATACATGTAAAGTTTTGCATTGTATAGATATTATTTATCAAAGATTTCAAACATAGTTCTTACAAGCCAGTAGCTTAGTGTCACAACTGTGCACCAATCACCATGCACCTTTTTTAAAGGGGAAATTTGCAGGCTCTATCTCTCTGGATATGGGCAGGGGCGTAACGAGCTTATCAAGTGTGGGGCGTTTTGAAAAATAATATTTATAATTAATTTATCTTTTTAATATGTATCATAATTAATATTTTTAAAATAATTCTATAACCTTAAAATGTTATATAATAATTTTTTTGTAATTATAAAGTATTTGAAAAACAATTTTAAAAATGTTAGATAATAACTTAAACGCTGTCGTGAATGCTGGGCTGACAGCTCCATGCCTACGCTGAAAGCAGTCCGGCGAGCACTCACTTGCATTTCTGGGTGGATCATGAATGGGACCAGAAGGGAGGATGATATTTAAGATCTCTAAAAAAAAAAAAATTGCAATAACGCCAATATTAGATATTATCTTACGAAAGCTGATGGGTCTTTATTAGGATAAATTTCCTTAAAAGGACTTTAAATGTCATTCTCCCAATCCAAAAATCATCAGAGGGGCAGAACTATAAATTAATTTAAAAGTCGAGGCTAAAATTGATTTCAACATTCTTTTTTTTAAAAAAAAATATTTTAAAGAATACTTCAAAAAGGAAAAATGAAAGAAAAATTCTCATAAAATATGTAAATAACAAGAAGGTCCTATCCAATGTAATAATTCTTCTCAAGTTTATTAAAACCTTGGTGATATTAATTTCTTTTGTGAAATAACTGTAATAATCTTAATTTAAAATATTAGTTATCAATTTAAGTAATAACTATCTATTTTTGGTAATAACTAAAACGAGATAGCAAATGACAAGTTTTGCTCTACAAAATTTGTAATCATTAAAGTTCAAGTATTGTAAATACTAATGACTACTTTTGTTTAAATGATTATTACTTTTTTTCTAATAATGATTAAAATGGAATAAATAATTATAACTTTTCATTTATAGTTTTTTAATCACTAAGTTTAAGTGTTGTAAATATCAATAAGAGAAAATATCATTCAAGAACTATTGAGAAAATTTAATATCAATTAAGAACTAAAAGATTATAAAATATTAATGTAGAACCAGGGGACTAAAATGCAATTAAAATTAAAAAAACCATTGTCACCATACACTAAAACACCACCAATGGCAGTTAGAGCTTCGGCCAGAAGCCACTAAACCCATTTAATCATATATAACCCTAAAAAATGTGGTAACCCAAGTTTATTATTTATGCAAGGTAAATACTCATTTTATTAGACCTAAGCTATCAATTTTTTTAACTTGTTAAGGCCTGAATAAATTGTTGTTAATTTTAAATGAATTGTTATTAAAATCTGAATGAATACTTATTGATAAAGGACTAATACTTATACAATTAAGCCCATTTTATTAGTTTTTTTAACTTATTAAAGCCTAAATGGATTGTTTTTAATTTCAAACGAATTTTTTTTCGAAACCTGAATAGATAATTGTTATTGATGACAGATAGCGCATGTTTAATGGAACAAGTGTGCACCTTGTATAAACAACAAGCTATTCAGGTTTTGACAACAATCCATTCATGATCAACAAATAACAACAGAAGTAATATTAATAAAATAACAAGTGTTGTTTGATGTATTAATAAGTATTATTCGAGTTTTGACAACAACTCATTTAAGTTTTAACAAGATAAAAAAAATAAATTTGGAATTAATAACACACCTCTATGTTATAAGAAACAAGTAGTTTGGGACTAAATTTATTACTTATGTGAACATGTTATTTTAATGACATTTAAGTGTCAATTAACAAATGATAACTTGCAACATACATGAATTTTTAAAACTCTCAATTTGTAATTAATCATATCATACTAACTAATAACATTAGTAAAATAACAAATGTCATTCAAATATTAATAACACATCATTATATTATAATATAAAAGTGGTTTAAAAGTTTAGTTTGCTAGACATATATTTTTTCACCATATAAGTTTAAATGAGTTTTGTAACTTGGTGGCTACTAAATTTTTTAGGTGGTCAGGGAGTCATGAAATCAAATCTCCCCTTGATTGCTTTGAAAAATTAATTTAAACTAATTGTCCTTTTAGAAGTGAAGCTCCTCGGAATAATTTTGTCTTTTCACCATAAATTTTAATTATATTTCAATCTCTTGGTCCTGCAATTATAAATCAAAATATTTTGGACATTAATTGATATTAAGTCTTCTTAGTGGTCCTTGAATAACATTTTCCCTATCACTTATTACTTTAATTTAAATAATGGCCTTTTTTTTTGTCAATGATTGGAACGAGATAGAAAATAACAAGTTTCTCTCTACAATTTTTTTTAATCACTGATCTATTTATTCATTTTTTATTTTGAATTGGAGACTTTATTGTCATTTCATAAAATATATTAATGTCAAAAAGGTTTCAAAAGTGCTTTACAAGAATTATCATATTTCACATAATCTCATTATCATCTGTGTACTTCAAGATCATTTTTAATGTCATTTTCCTTTTAAAGAATGGGAGGCAATGACCCTGCATGCCGTCTTAATTTTGTCACTACCGGAGGATCCTCCTTTGCTTGAATCCAAATTTTCATGGATTTAATTTTGCCAATATTTTATGATTCGAAACTAGAAGAATGAAATGTAAAAGGTCTATTTGTTTCCTATTTTTAAAAATTATTTTTTTTAAAACTAGAAAAATTTAAAAATTTATTTGGATAAGTATTTTTATTTAATTTCTTTTAAAACTATATCTATTTTTATTTTTAAAAATAAAAATAAAATATACTCAATTTGATTATTGAAAATTATAATTATCTTGATCAATTTTTATTATTAATCACCACCATTAACTATCTATAACCATTATTATCAATCTATTTTTTAATTCTAAAACTGTTTTTTAATTGACATAATCAAATAAATTTTCATTTTATTTTGTTTTAAAAACAATTTTAAAAATTGCATTATAATACAGTTTTTAAAAATAAAAATGAGAACAGAAACCAAACAGTTCCAAAAGCTGTTTATTTTTAGTTTTTAAAAATTATTGTTTATTTTTAAAAAAAATTTAAAAATTTATTTAGATAAGTATTTTGAATTTCATTGTTTTCAAAAACTGTTTTTAATTATTTGTTTTTTTTTTAAAAATTGAAACAACATCAAATTATTTTTATTTTATTTTTCTCATTTTTAAAATTAACTACATTTAATAATTAAAAACTATAATTATTTTAATCAGTTTTTATCATAAATCACTGTTATGAATCGATTATAAATTTATAACTATCATTATTAGTCTATTTTTTAATTCTAAAATTATTTTTAACTTAATATAACTAAACAAATTTTTATTTTATTTTATTTTAAAAAATTAATTTTGAAAACTGTATCTCAAAACATTTTTTTTAAAAAATGAGAACAAAAATCAAACATATCTTAAATTTGTTGCCATTTTTGTTCTGAGATGCAAAGTAGATTTATGTGTTTCTATTGCCTCAGAAGTGTGGCGCCCAGGGTTACGTAAAATCGAGTTGTTTAGATAGCACGCATGGATTCGTATATTTGACAGCATTTTAGTTGGCCCATTTAAGAAATTGTTATTTTTTTTCCATATAACATAACACTGCTATAATTTTTTTTTAAATAATTGCTTAATTTGAAAGAGCTGGTAAGTTCTGTAGCTCTGTTTCTTTTTCAGACGTGGCTTTAATTTTCTAATTGGATGCCTAATCTATGTCGATAAGTTTTGCCCAATTGTCTGTCATCTCACGCTTAACAGTTTCATACATGATTAACGGTTTTATAGGCAAAAGAACATTGAATTTAAAGCATACAATAAAAAATAAAAAAATTAGGTTAAAGGATATAAATATTTCACAAAAAAAAATTGTCAGAGTCCAATATCCTTAAATCAACTATGATTCATAAATATTCATGAATTTTTTTTAGTAAGGACATCATTCTCCATCCTACTAAATTTGCCTAACATTAGTTGATGTTGATCATTAAATAAAAGGAAGCAAATATAAAGTACAAAAATATACATTTTTTTTTCTAAAAATTTATGATATCTTTAAGTTTAAAATAATGTATGGGTACCCATTATTTAAGCTAATAATGATACATGAGTACCCATTAATGTTTTCAATAAGTAAACACTTTTTTTAGCTTCTATTAGAAGACATCTTTAATTATCTCACTAGAATCAATAAAAAATAGTTAAATTATTAACTTTTTTAAAAAATAAAATAAAATATTAATTTTACATCTATTTAAATGAAAAAAATTTGTACTACATTCTCATTCATAATTAATAAATTTAAATAGAGATAATATTAAAAAAAGTTAAAATACACATTTAGTCTTTTAATTTGGTATGAGATTTTATTTTGATCTCTTAATTTTATAAAATATATTTTTAATCATTTAATCTTGATATTGTTAGTTTCATCCCAAGAAATTTTTACTTTTAACTTTTAAATATTAAAAAATATAAAAATATATCCTATCAAAGCCTTAGTTAACTACATAAAAAATATACTTTAACTTTGGGGGGGGGGGTTAGTTAATATCCTATCAAAGCCATGTATGTAATAATCAAAGAATTTTTTCATAAGTTTCTCCCGAGTAAAAATAACATATGAATCTTAAGAAAATTAATTAATTCAAATCAACTTTTAAATACCAAACTTTAAATATTTATAAATTTAATTTTTAATTTTATGAATTTGTTGAGATGATTTATTACTTATTTTTTAAATTTTAACGTAGTTAAAAAAATTTATTTTTTAATTAAAATTTAAAATATAAATTATAAATTTATTATAATAAAATTATAAAATTAAAAATTAAATTTATAAATTTTTAAGGTTTGATATTTGAAACTTAATTTAAATTAGTTGTTAGCTTGACCTCCGTGTTTCCGCTGTTTTTCCCAATCTTTCGGTGATGCTGTGCGGTTAGTGAATGGTGGAAAGCCAGACCTAATCTCCACCTCCACCCTCAGTCCTCCACAGTCATGCAACTGTTCGGCTATACCTCCTGAGCGTCGTCTCTTCCAGTATTGCCCGTGTATGTTTTGTGTGATGATGTCCTTGGAACAAACGATAAGACGGTGTTGGAGCATGCTGGTTTCAAGGTGAAGGCATAGGGCGTGATAGACTTCTCCAGACTAGCATCAACTCTTGGAAATTCCCACAGGTTTCAGTATCTGTAAGGGTAGTCCCAGTCAGCGTTCTTTCATTGTTAGGTTTTGTGGTAGCAATGGATCCTCTTGGTTCTGTCATTGACAAATTGAAAGGTTTTACCAAATCAAGCCATGAATTCTTCACCGGCCTCATCCACGGCCGAAACTCTGCTTCTCGCAATCCGGTATGTTTCCCGCTTCAAACTTTCATGTCTGATTCTGCATGTTGTTCATCGAACGCAATGTTGATCTCGGCGGCGCTGTTTATCGCATTTTGAATAATATAGACCATTCTTATATATTTAGATGTTAATTTGTTGCAATAAGAGGATTTTCTGTTGGTTCTATTGAGGAATAAAACTGCAGTCCATTTCAGCGCCTTTTGAAAATTTAGGGTACGTTGCAAAAGTGGAAGGTACTAGTGAGAGCGGTTAGAATTATCCCGCACTCAATTTGATGTTTGACATCATTTTTGTTTACTGCCAAGCTTAGAATGGATGCTGAACAATCTTACCCCTGTTTTATTGATTTCCATGCACCTTACTGGTTTGTATCTTCTCTGTCTACTGATGTTCTGTTTATTTTCCTGAGTACATTCATTAGCTTTGATTGGCTGTAGGTTCGAATCAAGGCCGTTTATAGTATTTCTTACGATTTCAGAAAATGTACACATTTTTACGCTCATTACATGAAGATTTCAAACTCACAACTTGACAAATCATTGGAGCTTTATGTTCCCCTGGTTTGTTAACTTGTTTGTCAATAAAGATTTATTTTTATCCCATTGCCGATGTATATATGATCGATGAACTAGGTGTTCCTTAGGTAATGGTTTCTTTATGGTATGTTTGACAAATGTGTGCGCAATAATAATTTCAGATTGAAATCCTAAAACGTTTACAGAGAGAAGCATTTTCGGATCTTATGAAACTCAGGGAAAGACAAGACAAGGTTGAGAGAGTACTTTCCTTCTATAAACCCTCGACTGGAGGTCCATTTCAAGAAGCTACCACCCATGTAAAAGGACGAGTGGATCTCTTGGGGGCTTTGTTGTTGATGAATGATATTAATGAGCAGAATTTAGATGTAATAAGTAGAGCTGGATTAAGGACTGGAGTTGAATCAACGTTAATTTTTGAAACAAACATCAGGGATAAGGATACTCTTGTTGCAGAGTTTGTGACCAGTCAGAAAGGTATGGAACATCACACTGATGTCCTGGGAAGCACACTTTCTCTGGCAAAACTTTGTTATATTGCAAAAGTTAGTGATTGGTTATCTGTGATGGCTATCCCTATGGGAGCTCAATGCAAAGATGCTGCAATTACTTCAAAATCTTTCCATCAGGTACTTCAGAATGTTATTTGTTTCTTTGATGATTTGGTAATGTTCACTTTGAGATCTTGTTACTGCTGGAACTAAAATCATTATATTGTGCCAAATATGATATATGAGCATCTAGATAAATAGATGGTTTGCCTTGCCTTTTGATTAAATTTAATCTGAAACCATCAACATCTGAGCTGTAAATATATTGCCCTCTTTGATGGACATGACTGTAAAATCATACGTTCTTTCTCCTGATTTTTCTTCTCTGACCCCAATATATATTGAAAAGTTTGTATACATATGTATACTGAAAAATTGCTTAGAGTGAAAGTATATTTATGCAAAATATGACTCGTCATATACTTCCATTTTTATTTTATTTTGTTTTGGTTATCACTTGTTTATAGGGCCCTAATTGCATCATGTGTTTCTGTGCTTCAAGCACGGAAAGGGCCTTACAGACGTTTCCTCTGTCGGACCACCGCTGCTGAATCTGCAGAACGGTAGTGCCATCAGCATGATGGTGAGAAAATCAAATATTGTTGCTTCACTGGCTCAGTTTGTACCCGGGCTAGGAATGCAATCAGGTTATGATGCACCTAAGAATTGGTCCAGCACCTTCGCTGAACTGGCATGTCAACTTCCTAGAGGAACGAAGCTGTCTGTTATGGGGCTCTACCAAGTTCCTCTTTCATCAACTGAAGCATCAAAACTTGGAGCTCTTACAATTCCAATACTCACGTCAAAACGACCAGAGCTACCTGAAACTATCTATGAAACATTTCCATGGTCGGAATCGAAGACATGTCTTTCCACTCGATCAAGTGCCCTGACATTGGAGTCAGAACTTGATGACATCACAAAAATTGGAGGTTGGGTTGAGATGAACGAATCGAATCTTAAGTGGGGCGTGAGCATGTCTGACGTCTCTGAAGATTCATTTGGCTGGGGAATGAGCCTCAATGGGATTATTGGAGATTCAACAACTGGGGATCTCTTTCAGGCTGAATCCTATCTGAAATTTAACTTGGGTTATAAATTCTGCTTGAAGCCAGGCTTTGCTTATGTGGCTGCTGGGAATTCTAAAATAGCTGGTTTATTGCTTCGCTCCAGTTGGTCCTTCTGATCATTCAACTTCTACACAGTTACATTGTTATGAACCTTTTGCTTTGTTCAGGTTCCCATTATTTTTTTCTTCTACATACATCACCCATGTCAAATTTTTTTTTTTTTGGTTATTGATCGTTCTGTACTTATAAATCCAAATTCTCTCTTTAAAAAAACTACAGTTTACTTATCAAGTTAGTTATACAATATAATTCTTCTCATTATACGCTTAGCAGATGGCATACTAATATGTGCGTTTTAGCTTGGGATTCAGTTATTGGTGAATTCTCCCCCATATTCTCCCCCTGTTTTCTTAATATTGACCAAGTGCTTTTTTAATTCTTTAACCAGTTTATTTGATCTCAGAATTTTTAGTTTGTATGAGAGTAGACAACCACACATTAGATTCTGTTAATTTGTGTATAGTAGCTTGTAAATTATGGAATATTCGTTATATTGTGGGGCAATGAAAGAAGGAATTTCTTGAATATAGAGAGAAAATAATAATTGTATAACTTATTATTATTTTTAGGTTAAATTATATATTACGTCCCAGAATTTTGAACTATATATATACATAACCTTATTAATGTTTGAAACTTTATAATAAACTCCTTGAAACTTTTATATTTATGCACATAATTTAATATGATTAATTTTATATATTAATTATCTACATATAAATTAAAATTTAAGGAGATTATCTATATGTCAATCAAAATTTGGAGTTTTAAATGTACAAAAAATAAAGTTTAAGAGGATATATAATTAATGGTTATGAATTATTTGTATATACCTGAAAGTTTAAGGAGGATTATTATTAAGTTTTTAAGGTTTAGGGTAGTTGTGTATGATTTAACCTTTTGTTTTTCAATGAAAAGAACTAGAACATAATCCATCCATTAAAAAGTAAAAAATTATTAAAACGAAGTTATATTTTTATCAAGAAAAAAGTTAAGAGAATTCATTTTCACGTTATGGAACGAATTCTATATTTCATTTAATTTACAGTATTCTATTGCTGTATTGCTCACCGCTCACATATTTTTAGTGTAAGATTCGGATCCTATGGAGAAGTTATCCTCCCTAATGAAAGAAATTTTATGACAACTTTTTACAAATGTATCTTACAAAATCACCATAACAATGAGTTACACTATTCTTACATAACAGAATAATTTAGGGTTAATGCTTATTTTTATTCTTGAACTATGCACTAAAGGTTATAAATGTTCCTAAAATTAATTATATGTCAATTTTATTTTTTAACTTAAAAAAATTTTTTTTTATCATCTTGTCATTTTCTCACTGTTAGTTTGAAGTTAGTGAGTTTTATATTATATTTTTTTTAATATTTTTTATTATAACATATTTGAGTTGAGAAGTAAAAATGGCCACTTAAATAGAAGTCGAGGGCAAAAATGACCCTTAATTTAATAAAAAAATATTAAAAAAAAAGTGAGACCTACTAATAAGTGACGAATGTTAAGTATTTTTAATGTTAGGGTGATAACGAAGAAAATCTTTAGAATTAAAAGACATAATTGACTCATAATTAAGCTTAGAAATATTTGTGACATTTTATATACAATTCAAGGATAAAAATGACCTTTAACCTAATAATTTACTATAGATTTTATATTTTATATTGTATTTGGAGTACGTCATTTGATCCATGATATTCTATAATGTATACATCTTGCTACTATTTTTATGTATAACTCTGTTTTGGTCAAAACGATTTCTAAAAATCTAGCCATGAATATTTTATGACTTCTCAACTTTTTAATTTAAACAACTTCCGTTCTTGTTATACGTAATTTTCTAGAAAAATTTTATGTTCATATTTGTAAATCAATTTTATGAAGCTATTGATATATATATATATATATATATTTAAAAAACGTGACATGGATTATGGATAGAGAAGTCAAACTTCAACGGGCGTTATAATTTAAAATTGAACTTAAACGAAACAAAAAAGTTAAAAAAGTTCCGTTGCCGGGAATCGAACACGGGTCTCCTGGGTGAAAGCCAGATATCCTAACCGCTGGACGACAACGGATCATATGCCAGTTTCTGGTGGTTAATCATTTCTTAATGGTACAATCACGACAATTTATTAACAATTTAAAATTCAATAAATATTAATTAATAATTTTAAAATTTTAAAACTACTCTTAATTGATAGGATTTTGATTCATTAGCTAAGGAATATTGAAGTAAATGACATCTAGATTAAAATTATAATATTTTAAACAAAAGCGATTGTAGAAAATAGAAACAACCATATGAAATAGTCCAATAATAAGGATAGTGGGGAGTAATTAATTATTGAGAAGTTAAATGTGACAACATTGGGTTTGTAAATTGTTATGTTATTAATAACAACAAATGTTGTGAATATTAATTTATCAGCTCATCTTGTGCTTCTCATAAGCACTTGCATTTCGGGGCTTATATATATATATATATATATATATTATATTCCTTTGGTCTTTATTATGAAGCAAATTTAACTATCTCACTGAATCAACATGAGGTGATTAAATTATTAACTTTATTTACAAATAAAATAATCAAACTTCTAGCTTGACCCCTATTTAAAAGAAACTCTTTTAAATTTGTGTTATGTTCTCTTTTATAATTAATGTGTTTAAATAAGAGTAATATTAAAAAATATAATTAATACCTCATCAAGTGTTTTATTTTATATTAAGGACCAAATTTTTTTTTTAAAGATTCCTTATAATAGAAGCCGGAAGAAGTACATATGTGTACTTTTTACATAGATTCAGAAATCTATTAATATTTCAATATATATATATATATATATTGAACTTTTTTGTCAACATATATTTAGTCTTAAATTTAAGATATTCCAAATGTCAAATTAATTGTCATCTTTGAAAAATTATTAAATTAATGAAAATTTCCATTTGTAAAAAATACAATAATTTTTGTATGTTCGTAAAAAAACAGAATCCATTATCCCAATTTTTTTAAAAAATAAAAAAAATATTAAATAATTAAATTTATATATTTAAAATATTTTTTCATATAAAACTAGGATGGGATGTTGTGTTATGTTATGTTACATATATATATATATATATATATTGGCTTGACTATTTGTTAAATTCAAAATGAGACGGCTGATGGAGTTGGACTTGATTTTGATTGTTGGGGTTTGAGGAATTGTTTTGAATAGAAACAGATACAAAAGACAGGCGAGGAATTCTAGGTGTCCAAGTGTCTTCAATGAACATACAAGTTTCTTCTTCTGGCAAAAAAAAAAAAAAAACAAAAACAAAAACAAAAACAAAATCATGATAGTAATGTGTTAATATCAATAATAAAAAATTAAAATTTTACATGCATATGTTTAAATAATTGTCTGAAATCCAATATTGTCATAACAGATTGAAGAATTATGTTTCCTAATTAGAAATAGCTCTCTCGTGTCTCAACACATTTTTTCCTTCCTAAGATTCAAACTCTCAACTTTGATTAAATAGAATTAATTTTTTTGTTTTTACTCGACTTCACTATTGTTGATTGCTTCCAAAATTATATAATTTACAATATTATTTACAAGCTGCAAGGGCCAATAGTTAAAGGATTCTCATCCATGGTATTTTGGCTTTTGGCAGTAAAACATGTTCAATACCCATAAATTACAATATTGATGCTACAAAATCTCAATAATAATAATAATAATAAAGTTATTTTATAGGAATATGCAAATAAATTACAATTTATATATCCAGAGTTACAATTCAAACTCTTTAAAGGTAATAAAAAAATCTAAAATAACTAATCTAGCTATCACTGTCAATGTAGAATTGTACATTGAGTACAGTTGCAAGTGTCACTCTCCTGTTTGACAGTTGAATTATTATAGCCATCAAATTGAAAAATCATTCACAGTAACACCTTAAAGTCAAACATAAATGCCTCCACGTTATTATCTTCGACTTTTCTTCCTCTAACATTGAATTTCAAACGTATATATCCAAGCTACACGGACGCGCACACACGTTACAGTATAATACCAATGAAACTCATTTGTCGTCTAAGTCTAAAGACATGAAGCTTCATTCATTTTACATTCTGCTACTATCTGTGCTTTCTGCAACACATCATTGTTTCTGCCAACAAGAATATCTTAACAACACTGTCTATGATTGCTCTTTCAACCTCACAACAACAGCAGGATATGTCTGCAATGGCCTCCAAAAGTCATGCACTTCCTTTGTAACTTTCAGATCAAGGCCTCCTTATGACACCCTCCTAAGCATTGCCAATCTTCTTGGCTCTGAAGCATCTTCCATAGCCTCCATCAACAACATCTCAAGCAGCAGCAACAACATTGCTTCCAATCGAACCGTGATTGTTCCGGTCTATTGTTCATGTTCAGGCAATATCTACCAGCATGCCACTTCTTATGACATGAAAAGAGGAGATTACTACTTCAAATTGGCCAACAAGACTTATCAAGGCCTTGTCAATTGTCAGATGTTAGTACGTCAGAATTATTACCTTCCTGTCAATATCAGTGTTGGTGCTCAAGTTACAGTTCCTATGTTGTGTACTTGTCCCACAGCGAAACAGATCTCAGATGGGGTCTCCTCCTTGCTGGTTCATACCCTTGACTATGGAGATTCACTTAAGTCAGTTGCAGAGACTTATGGTGTGGATCAACACAGTCTGATAATTGCTAATGAATTGTCTTCAAATGCCACTATCTCTCCTTTGACCCCTCTTTTAGTTCCCCTTAAACCCTCCTCTTGTAAACTGAACTCAAGTATGTTCTTCTGTATCTGTTCATTCTCTCAGATTTACCTTCCAAATTCAAGTTCCAACGCTCTCAATTGTGGTCATCTTCAACCTGATTCTCATCATTTTCCACTCAGATTGGTTGCTTCCATAGGTAAATCTCTCTTGTCAATCCTACCTTGATAGATATGTTCTTAGATAAACATGATTATGACTCACATCAAGATAATAACATAATATGCAAAAAGAGATGTGTTGCATGCACATAATTTCTATCTGTATATTATCTGTCTAATCTATGAGCCTTTTTATTTCTATAATAAATAGATATGTGCCAAGTACACAAGTTAGTTGTCCAAACAAGCTATTATCCTCCTTACTTGAATGGCTGATCAAATCAGTAGATTTCATAAATTTATGCGTTCAAGCATGTATGATCTCTTGTCTGCAAATATAGAAAAACTCTGTTACACTTAATTCTTGGACTTGCAGGTGTTGGTACTGGTGCAGGCTTTTTGTGCTTATTTCTTTTGGGTTACAAGTTACATGAATGGCTAAAAAAAAAGAAAGAAAGAGTTCTCAA
Source organism: Prosopis cineraria (assembly GCF_029017545.1). Taxonomy (NCBI): domain Eukaryota; kingdom Viridiplantae; phylum Streptophyta; class Magnoliopsida; order Fabales; family Fabaceae; genus Prosopis; species Prosopis cineraria. Next base: position 11,383 of record NW_026555628.1, on the reverse strand, counting down.
GGAAAAATTGTTTAGGCAAAATGGAGGTCTATTGCTGCAAGAAAAGATGTCACATTATGGAAACAGAGACAAAGCAAAACTTTTTACAGCAGAAGAACTGAAACGAGCAACAGATAATTACAATCAAAGTAGGTTTCTTGGTCAAGGTGGGTATGGAACTGTTTACAAAGGAATGTTACCAGATGGTACCATTGTTGCAGTCAAGAAGTCAAGAGAAATAGTGAGAAACCAGATTGAGACTTTTGTTAATGAAGTGGTGATTCTATTCCAAATAAACCATAGGAACATTGTCAAACTCTTGGGTTGTTGCCTTGAGACTGAAGCTCCATTATTGGTTTATGAATTTATTCCCAATGGAACACTTTCTTACCACATCCATGACCGAGAATTTAAATCAAACCTTTCATGGGAAAACTGCTTAGAATCGCTTGCGAGGTTGCCGGGGCAGTTGCATATATGCATTTTGCAGCTTCCATTCCCATCTTCCATAGAGACATAAAAACTTCCAACATACTCTTGGATCATAATTACAATGCCAAAGTGTCTGATTTTGGGACTTCCAGATCAGTTCTCCAAGATAGGACTCACTTAACAACAGCAGTACAAGGAACTTTTGGGTACATTGATCCTGTATACTTCCAATCCAGCCAATTCACAGATAAAAGCGATGTATATAGTTTTGGGGTTGTACTTGTAGAACTCATTACTGGAAGAAAACCCTTCTCAGAACAAGCTGAGGGACAGAACCTTGTTGCAGAATTCATTTCTTTGATGAGGAATAATGACCAAGTTTTCAAGATTTTAGATGCTAGAGTTGTTAGTGAAGGAAGGAAGGATGATATTCTTAGCATTGCAAATCTTGGAATGAGATGCTTGAGACTCAATAGGAGGAAGAGACCCACAATGAGAGAGGTTTCAGCAGAGCTAGAAGCACTGAGAAAGACACAAGATTCCTTAGAGATTGCTGAATGTTCTATTGGGTTTCAAAATGATAATGACACGACCTCTTCTTTTGAAACAATCCAAGAATCCACAGAAGAAAGCATGTCATTATTTCTCCAGATGGACTCCACATCCATCTGAAAGTGAAGCAGGCACCTGCAATATTCTTTGTTCCTTTGTGTACATAAGGTCCATATACTTAGCAGGAGAGATTGTGCCATGGACAAACTGTACACGTCGGGAAGCACAACAAGTTGAGTGAGGTTTATAAGTATGATTAGGGACTTTCCCACCTAACAGGCTAGTCTTTTAGGATAGACTTTTCCTTTGGACTTGTGCCCACAACACAAACTTCAAGAAGATGTAGCAAGAAATGAGATCCAGGGATAAAGTCAGTTGCTTTGATACCATGTCAGGACAAAAACATGCAGAACAGAAAGATAGAAGATGAGAAAAATGTAAGATTGTATTTATACATCATTGCTTTCATGTAGTGTGCATGCTCAAATACGTAGTTCATGGTCCCAACTAATTTTAGGTTTACAATGTTTGACCATTAACATCCCTATCTAACTCATGCATAAACTAATTCCCTCCGTTAATCTTCACCAATTTGTGGCTTGCATTCATTATGGAAGGCCATTTAATTTTTCATTCCACGTGATTGCCTTGGGTTAGATATTTATGGCTGTAATTAATAATGGGTCCTGGGGTTCTGTTTTAAGACTGATCAAGTTCCACCAACCATTGCTGACTTGAAAGCTGGATTCATATCTGCAGGGATCATCCTTTTAGTGAAATAATCAAGGAAAACAAGTTGCTTTTTCTTAATGAGTCTGTTAGCTCTATTAATTTTGCTTTCAAAGATGCCATAGAATGTGCAAATAGATTAACTAGATTAACTCATGTAAATGAATTTGATTAATGTGCCTATGATCATCGACCCTTTTGTTGCTCTAAGGTGCTTGATGATGATAATGGTATTGGCTTCCCATTTTGATTCCAAAAACTAGAGCGTGTGTGTGTGTGTGTGTTTTTTTTTTTTTTAAGGTCCTGATTATAAGATAAGGTTAACTAATTTCATAATTTCTAAGAAATGGTAGTTGATAACTTAAATTTGTAGAAGAACATGTGATTTTCTAATTTTGGCCAATAACCATAATAAAATGTTGTATAGAAATTAAAAGTATGTTAGCAGCTTGTTGCGATTAATGAGGGGTAAGGTTGGGAAAAAAATTTAACTACCACATCTTTGCTCTATATTTAGAACCAAGTAAAGTTTTAAAACTTTGATATATAACTAGGACTGAAGAGACTCTCTCTCTCTCTCTTTCTATATGCATATACGTATATATATATATTACCACATGCACTTCTAACATTAACTTTACATGCCCACACTACGAAACAGACGCCTAGCCAAAGTGTCCTTGTGTCTATTTTGTTAATCATGGTTATATCAAGGTCATAAATATGGTTATTATAATTGTGTTTAAGACATCCTAATGACAGTTTATTTATAATCAGAGTTAGAATAGCAAATAAATGGGCATTTTGTCTGTCATATGAAGAAACAATCATCTATTTATTTAATGTCCTTTATTTTTTTTTCCTACTTAAAACACTTCTAAATATAATTCAAAGTGTTACATGATATGAATATTAAACACGTCAAACAAAATATGACTGCATATCATGATCCTCAGAACTATCACTTCAAAAGCTGAAATATGATCAATGGTGTTGCCACCTGCAAAGGTATCATTAGGGATGATAAAAGTAATTGAATTAAGGGATTCTCCAAATACTTGGGTTTTTATCCTAACACGACAATTGAACTCAAGCGGATTCTTGAAGGTCTCAATTTTTGTTGGAACGCTAAACTTCACAAGTCAGTGTCTATTCGGTTTCTATGAAAGCCATATCACTAATTGAGCACAACTTTTTTTAAGGACACCCATTTTCTGACATCATCAAGAATATTAGAAATATCATCATGAAGGATTGGGTGATCACTTTTGATCATGTTTATAGAGAAGCTAACAGATGTGCCAATTTACTGGACCGTCAATCTTCTTGGAACAACTTAGACATTAGGATTCTTGATAATTCTCTGCCTGATTATAGAAACCTTATGGTTTTAAACATGATTTGATTTTATCTCTTTTGTATGGCTATATCGTGGCCTTGTGTTTAGAAAAAAAAAAAAGCTGAAATATTTTTTTTGGGGGGGGGGTTGTATTTGGCTTGCTTTTGAACTGTAACAATTCTAATAAGAAGATATTAATTGAGCTTGCAAAGTTTCATGTCGTCCACAAGGTACAAATCAAATTAATATATTCCCAAAGGCTTAGGGGGAATTAGTTGTGAAAATCTCTTATGTTAAAAATAAAAACCTAAAATATAAGGCAGTGAAACAATCATTTCTATAATCCTTATCGTTACTAACTTCATGTTAGTAACACATATCAGTCTCATGAATACTACTCCCTAATTGGGAATATGAAAGAGGCAGTAATTAAAAGTGCATCCTACATCGGCCGCACAGGATTATTGTTTTCTCTTTTGTTTTAGCTAAACATATATAAAACTCCTTTAAAATTTAAGGTAGTTGCATAGAATCATCCTTACCTTTTAAAATAAGGCGGCTCTATAACTATAAGATGGCATGACTTGGGGGAAAAAAATTACTTGGCTATTGTTGCTGTGTCATGTGAAACTTCAAGTGTTTTGAAGACACTAGCTTGAAATCCAAATTCTTCCAACATTACATGCGTTCATTTTGTATGAAATTTCTTCAATTACTTTTGATTCTTTTTATAATATGACTAATCAAGCCTGATTAAGAATATCTCTCCTAAATATGTTTGAAATGTTTAAAAAAATGAATGTGATAACAATTTAAATAACATAAAATTTTATGCGTTAAATAATAAGGATAAAAATATAAAGTTTAATATGTTGAATAAAAATTATATAAATAGTTCAATATACATTAATATCAATATCAAAGGGCATTCCAAAAGCTTACTTGCAATTTCTTTTTGTATAAAGTTGTCCACATGATCCATCATAAACTTACCTGCAATTTCTTTTGGGTAAAGGAGAATCTTTTTCCATGACATTTCAGCTTCTAGTAGTAAAAATATATACAAATACTCATAAATTATAACAGTGATGCTTTATAACAGTAAAAACATATATGCTTTAAAAAACATATACAAATACTCATAAATCTTTTTAAGAATCATTAATGAACATCTTGAATCCTAAAGTATTATTTGAATAGTATCTTGAATTATAAACTCTTAAAGTGAGCAAAAACATTTTTAAATTTGTAAATTTTAAGCAAATTACCCCTACTTTTAATTTACATATAACTGCATTACTTTTGACTTTGGGGGCTCAATCTAAGACTGATGTGGCACTAATCCCTCTTTACATGTAGCATGCCAACTGGGCTGCATAATGATCAACGTGTACAGATAAATGATGGATGGTAATTTATTTGCTTGGAATTTATAAATTGAGAAGAGTTTTTGTTCATTTTAAAAGTTCAAGGTCATAATTCTATTCGGGTAATAATTTAGGATCCATAATTATCATTAACCTTTTAAGAAAAAATCAAAAATAACTTGTAAATTATATTATTAAAGTAACAATTCATTTGTAAGTTGTATAAATATAATGAGAAACAATTTTAAGAAGCATATATCTTAATTTTTTTCGTGACTAAAAAAATTAACATTGATAATTTTTCAACAATCAATATAGAATGACTTGCTAGTGTGATGAAATGAACTCCTACAAATAATTACACACTCTGAAAGTAATAATAATATTAATGATAAGTTTCACCGCTGCTAAATCGTGGAAAATACGTAGGAAAATTACAAACAGATACTGGAAAATATAAAGAAAAAACTACATTTAATTTCAAAAAATTTATTTATAAATAAAGCTCGTGATTGTAAAAAAAATACTCTATAATTTCATAAGATTTGGTTGTAATTATCTTTTCTTGTCAAAAAAAAATCCAAATACTATTTCATCCTATTTATAAGATAATATTAATCAAAATCACATATTAATAAAACTCACTAATACACTTTACATCCATTTTTTAAAATAAAAAATAAATTTTTAAAAATATTCTTTATTTAATACTCTATTTATAAAAGAATATCATAAAAAAAAATATAATGACAAGAATAATATTAAAAAAATATTATTAATTATTTCTTATTTTTATTAAAACGTTTTATAATTTAATACGAACCGCATGGCTTTGACTGACTGATCAATGATCAGCCCGCATTGACAGGTGGCCAGCAGCTGTTAACCAGCAACTGGTCAACATTGACCAGTCAAACAGACACGGAAAAATACAAAATCCACAAACACTGAAGCAGCCACAAAGTCAAAGGAATGACAGACGTAATGAAATTATCATCACAACGTGACTTCTCTCCGGTCTGTCAGTTGAGTTGTCAATAAAATCGGTTAACCCGTCTTATTTGCAAAGCCATTGACATTTAAATCCTTTTATTTTATTCCTGTAACATTGAATTTGAAACTCATCTATCAACAGAATTAAATACCTTAACAACAGCATCCAACAGCCCACACACACGCACACAACAGAATTAAATACCAAAGAAGCTCATCTCTCAACTGAAGACATGAAGCATCCTTATTCCTTTTACATTCTGCTCTCGTCTCTGCTTTCTCAATTACTCCATTGTTGCTGCCAACAAGAATACCTTAACAACACCATCTATGACTGCAGATCTTCCAACTTCACACAAAATGCCGGATATGAATGCGGCGGCCGACGAAGTTCTTGCGCCTCGTTCGCAACATTCAGATCAAGATCTCCTTACAACACCCCTCTAAGCATTGCCAATCTTCTTGGCACCGATGAACTTTCCATAGTATCCATCAACAACATCTCAAGCAGTACCCACGACATTATTCCTTCCAATCAAGCCGTGATTGTTCCTATAAGTTCTCAATGTTCAGGCAATATCTACCAGGATGCCACTAGTTACACCATACAACCAAATGACACCTTCAGTAACTTGGTCAGAAGCACTTTTCAAGGCCTTGCTAGTTGCCAGATGTTACTACGTCAAAATTATTACACCCCAGAAAATCTTGCTGTGGGTGCCCAGATTACAATTCCAGTGTTATGTGCTTGTCCCACTGATGAACAAATCTCTGATGGGGTCTCCCACTTGCTAGTTCACACCCTTGAACATGGGGATACAATACAGTCAGTCGCAGAGGGCTATGGTGTGAATCAACAGAGTCTGCTAGCTGCTAATGAGTTGCCTTCAAATGCCACTATCTATGCCTTCACCCCTATTTTAGTTCCCCTCAAACCCACTGCTTGCAAACTCAATCCACATTTATTCTACTGCACTTGTTCATTCTACCAGAGATACCGTCCAGAAAGTTTCAACACTCCTGATTGTGATTATCTTCAAAATGATGCCCATCGTTTCCCCGTAAAATTGGTTGCTTCCGTAGGTAATCATCCTCCCTAGCTCAGTATGTTCTTAGACAGCATAGTTATGACTGTCATACAAAAATATTTGTTACTGTACAGATCACATTCTCCTAATGGTTATTTTTCATCCTGCAATTTTTTTTTTTGGGGTCAACCTAGCGGGCTAGCCCGCCAAGAAATTTGTTGTTGTACGTGCTTATGAGAAATCACCTTTCAGTAATTATCCCAAGCATCCAACACTCCCACTAAGACCATGTTCCAAGTACATAATTGTCCAAAATAATTTTTGTTTCTCCAATACAACGTTCTCTCCTATTTGTTCGAATAGCAGATCAGAGCAATAGAATTCATGAACTTTTGTTTTCAACCATGGTCGATGATACTATGGGCAGATCACCAAATGCACAACTCCATTTATGCTAATGATATCTATTGTCTGCAAATACACACGCACGCACGCGGGCACATATTTGAAACATGGTGCATTGGACATTTCATATTTCACTTGATTTGTGTGCATGGTTGAAGAATTTTATCCCCAAGTATATAAGTGGGGAAATACCTAGTTAGTCCATAACACTTTACACATGCTTCCAGGTCTTGGTGCTGGTGCTGGTTTTTTAACCCTATTTATTTTGGGTTACAAGTTACATCAATGGCTGAAACAGAAGCGAGAAAGAGTTCGAAAGGAAAAACTGTTCAGGCAAAATGGTGGTCTCTTACTACAGGAAAAGATATCAAGTTACGGAAGAAGAGAGAAAGAAAAACATTTCACCGCAGAAGAGCTGGAAAAAGCAACAGATAACTACAATCAAAGTAGGTTTCTTGGTCAAGGTGGGTTTGGAACTGTCTATAAAGGAATGTTACTAGATGGTAGCATTGTTGCAGTTAAGAAATCAAAAGAAATTGTGAGAAACCAGATTGAGACTTTCATTAATGAAGTGGTGATTTTATCCCAAATAAACCATAGGAACATCGTCAAACTTTTAGGTTGCTGCCTGGAGACTGAAGCCCCACTATTAGTTTATGAATTTATCCCGAACAGAACCCTTTCTCATCATATCCATAACCATGAACTTGAAAAATATCTTTCATGGGCAGCCCGCCTTAGAATTGCTTGTGAGGTTGCTGGGGCAGTGGCCTATATGCATTCTGCAGCTTCTATTCCCATCTTCCATAGAGACATCAAAACTTCTAACATACTCCTAGATCATAATTTCAATGCGAAAGTGTCTGATTTTGGCACTTCCAGATCAGTCCCGAATGATCAAACTCACTTAACCACAGTAGTACAAGGCACTTTTGGGTACATTGATCCTGAATACTTCCAATCTAGTCAATTCACAGATAAAAGCGATGTATATAGCTTTGGGGTTGTGCTTGTGGAGCTCATTACCGGAAGGAAACCCATTACCTTCTCAGAAGAAAATCAGGGTCAAAACCTTGTTGCAGAATTCATTTCTTTGATGAAGAAGGATCAAGTTTTTGAGATTTTAGATGCTAGAGTTGTTCGTGAAGGAAAGAAAGAAGATCTTCTTGGGATTGCAAATCTTGCATTGAGATGCTTGAAACTCAATAGGAAGAAGAGACCCACAATGAGAGAGGTTTCAACAGAGCTAGAAGCACTGAGGAAGACACAAAATACCTTAAAGATCACTGAATGTTCTCTTGAGTTTCCACACGATAGAAAATTGGCTAAGCATGCCACTCCTGAGTCTGACCAAGAATCCACAGAAGAAAGCATGCCGTTGTTTTTCGAAACAGACTCAACAATGTCAACATCCATCCAAAAGTGATGCAGACTCCCACAGCACTCTTTGTTTTAGTTTCTTGAGCATTCCATGTAGATCATGCCACCGACAAACTTCAAGAAAGTGCAGCAAGAAAGAAGAAACAGGAAAGTTTTCTTTTCTTTGTTTTTTTTGAAAGGAGATGAGTGAAAAGCAAGATTGTATTTCATTGCTTTCATGTAGACATGCTCAGATATTTAGTAAACAGTCTCAACTAATTCTAGCTTTGCAATGCTTGACCACCAACATCCCTTAACAAACTCAACAGTGTGTAAGCTAAAAGAAAAAAAATCTCCTAACAATCTCACTAACTAGTGGATCAAATATTTGCTTCCATTATTCTTGACCAATTTGTGATTTGGCATTCATAATGGAAGGTTCATTTTCCCTTTTACATCAACTATACGAAAAAAACTCCTACCCGGAGTCCTAACAACAATCATGTTAATCATGGTTAGATCATTGTCATAACTATGGTTACTATAAATTGTGGTTAAGCATTAAGACATCCTAATGACATAAGCTGGGAAAATCAGTTAATAGGTCCGTGTAATGTATAACTTTTATGGAACAGGTCCTTATAATTCAAAACCATATAATTTAGTCTCTATAATTATCTCCAGTTGGCTAGTTAGTCTCTATTATTTAAGAAACTATAATAATTCATCCCTGACTCCTCCACATGGTGGCGTTAAGGGAAACATAAAATAGGCAAAGTACTTGCTGAGATGGTATTAATTACTATCATGACAAATACAATGTCAATCTAGTAAGGTGCAGCATCTGTATACCAAATTTCATCTCTCCAAAAGGAAAGCTGCATGAAACTATGAATCTAGTTGTCTATATATTATACATAAAAAAATAAAAAACCAACTACTAAATATGAATTAGAATACACAATGATTTAGGCAAGTTTTTTCCAGTGCTCGCTAATGGAAAACCCCAATCGAACCAGCAAGAAATCATGCACGAGTTTATCAATGGTCTACCGTCCACTTTCATCATAGATTCGCTTGACAGGTGGATATGACACAAGTCGACAATCTCACAGAAATAGCTAAGAGGCTAGGATTTCAACCAATTGAGTATTTAGAAGGAATCGTAATACCCTAACCTGGGGTCATTTGGTACTTTTGAAAGATGGTTTTTTTTTTTTTTTTGGAGATCAACGTCAGTAACTTCTTCACCAACGGGCTGATAACGAAATCAAATAGCACCTAACCTCTGTGTCGTTCAACGGCGTCACTCACGTTGAAGCCTCGTCGCCCATTCGCCTCCGCCGCACCTCCCACCTGCCTCGTTCGAAGTCATCTGCTGCGTCAGGGCTTTACCGCCTGGGACCATGTGAGGATGTGGCGTGCTTGCGTGGCATCTAATCCCTTGTTTGTTTTTGTTAATTTTTAATATTTCCCTTGCTCTATTTACTTGAGTACATTCCGTTAAATTTCTCTTATACATTAAATTATTAAAAAAAAAAAAATGATATAGCCAAGGGCGGTTCAAATATTTCAGGATTCAAGCTAGTTCAAATATTTAAATTTTTAAATATTATTTTATTTGTTTTTTAATTAATTTGTATTTTTATGTTAAAAATAAGTTTTTTGATTTTTATCTACTCTAAATTTTATCTTATGAATAAAAAAAATAAGGTAAGCATATAGTTTAATTGAAGGGATTTAGTGGGGGAGGGGAGGGGCAATTTTAATAAATTTTTCCTTTCCTTTCTTTTCCCTTCCACTTTAAAAGTGGGAAAATTTGAAGGAGAGGTTATATAATTATATAAATTTTATAAAATTTGTTATTTCAACTTTGATCGTAAAATAATTTATAAAAAAAAAGTGACAAAAGCTCTCACTAAATTACTATCACACAATCTCATAAGAAAAATGAAAATCTCATAAGAATTGTCTTAGCTATAGCTATTGGGATTGACTATAAAATTTATTATCAGTATTGTGTGAGATCTCAGTTCATGCTATTAGCTCAATCCTTCATTCCAATCAGATTCTACTCTTACTTTTTTTATATTCTATTTACTCTTTCTTTCTCTAAAATTTTATGAATGTGATTTATCAAGGTTTTTTAGATAAGTTGCAAGCTTTGAATAGATATTACTTGTATTCTATGCAATGATGTAATATGTTTTTCATTTTCAATAAGAAACTCTATATTTAAATCTTTGATTCTTTTTTGTTAGCACGTGATATCATTTCAAGAATTTTTTACTAATAAATATGTTATTTTGTGATTATAGAAATGAAATGTTATCTTAACAATAAAAATTAATTACAATAGTAAGTATTATAGTTGGGTAATTTATTTTCCTTCCTCTCCCTTTCTAAACCAACCAAGTTAGAGTTGATAATTTAATAAGTCTAATTTCTTGTACGATAGTATGCTCAGACTAATAATTTAATAATTTAGACCACTTGAACTGTAACTGAAATATTTTTTTTGTTGTTGAAAATTATTATGAATTTATTATGATTATAAGTTTTCTTTATTATTTTAATTAAGTTTATTACATTAAAATAGATTATTGCTTTTCATAGACGAAAAGGGAAAAAGAAAAAGCTAAGTGAATACTAAACTAATAGGATTAGTTTTCCAGTCTTATGAATCAAGTCTGGTGCTGTTAATTTTTGAGTTACCATTGGATCAGATAGAACTATAAGTTGCCTAATCTGCTCCTTTTTTGAAAAGACAAGACTTAAGATTAGACAAAAGTTCAGTCTCGTTCAATCCTTTATACAATCCTATCTCTTTGGAAGACATATATGGCATGACAAAATTGCTATTGATATTTCGGTTGAGTCACAAGAAATTGTATTTCTTATTTCAAAGTGATCGAGACGGCTCTATGACTAATTATATGAGCATGGCTTTAATTTGGAGAAAAATATTAGGCTATGGTTGTCGTGTAATGTGAAACGTTAAGTGTTTTTCAAGGAAGACACTGACATGATATCCAAACTCTTCCGACATTACTTGAGTTCATTTGCTAGGAATTTCTTCTATTAATTCAATTTTTTTGTATGACTATCTGATTGTATCATATTTAAGCACTATTGGATTTATTTGAGGATAACTATCCCGAAGATAATTTCTGTATCACTTTCAACTCTACCTTTTTATT